>NC_058082.1:170392484-170668015 GCF_014858855.1 Bufo gargarizans
CTTTTTCTAGGTCAGGACTGTCTGTCCCCTGTTATTACCTCCTTATGGGGTGCCTCCTTTACCAGTTTTACTCTGGTGGCGTGGACCCAGGTAAGTGCTTCTTCTGTAAGTACAGCTGTGCGGGTCACGGCTACCACTGTAGTCAGCGGTCTGTAGGTGAAGTCTCCTGCAAATTTTCCTTTCTTTAATTTCTATATCAGCACGATATCTCCCACTTGGAATGGGTGAGTTGGTTCCTGTGGAAGACAAGGAGACTTACAAACAACTTTTTCCTCAATTTCACTTACGGTTTTAATCAATCTGGTTACATATTCTTCTGCTAATGAGGTCGAGGTCCCCTTCCTGTACTACCAGAGGGTTCTTTGCCCATGGTGTGGGAAAAGGTCTCCCTATAAGTATGTCAAATGGTGTCATCCTCATCTCAGCTAAGACTATTGGCAGTATATACCACTATATATTAAAATCCAAACAATTTCAATCAATAAAATCCACTACGTAACACTCATAGTAAAATCATACACCATAAAAATATAATAATAAAAACAATAAATATAGCTAGTTGGATTATTCGCAAAGATATTCCCAATAACTAGCAGCATTCAAGGGTGTAAGTCCATTGATTCGAATCAGCGATCCAAATTTGACTATATCAAGACAATGCTTTTTAGAAAAAAGTTGTGAAGTACATTTTTTCGACACAAGTTCGAATTAAATTTTTCGACAAATTTGAATAAACAGTTTGAATAAACAGAAATTTATTTTCCACTAATTAGTTTGTATTAATGTGCTTGGCCAAAGTTCGTTACAGCGGCGTCCTTCTACATTGAATTCTCAGTGGCGTCCCACTGAAAAGAATTAATGTGTATTGCCAACACACAATCGATAATAAATTCGAAGTCTTACCAGTCGAATGGTATTTGATTTGGAGGGAGGGATTGCTGAGGAGTATAATCTCATATCCAGATAGTCTTTGTGCAGACATGTGCTGTGTGTGTATGCCTTTGAGAAGGCCTAATACATCATGTGTGGTGTACAGGATAGTCTCATGTCCCATTGTGAGTGGTGTTGCAAACTCAACCATCATAGCACAGGCTGCAAGAGATCTCAGGCAGGCCGGCATTCCTTGGACGGATGCTGGAACCACCTTTGAGAAAAAGGCACAAGGACATAACTTGCCTCCGTGATATTGTGTCAGCACACCCGCAATGGTTTTAAATTTTTTTCGAGCATATACGTGGAATGTAAGTTTGTAGTCAGGGAGGCCTAAACCCGGACTTGTCATTAAAGAACATTTCAAATAATCAAATGCATTAAACATTTCCTCAGGCCACCTGATGAGATCTGGCATGTCTGCAAGAGTGGCTTGTTTCATTACATTGTCATAGTAGGAGCAATCAGGAATCTATTGTCTGCAGTATTTTATCATACCAAGGAAAGATAACATATCTTTCTTGGTGTGCGGGGTGACCAGGCCCGCAACAGACTGGACTCTTTCTGTGCTGATTCTCCTTTCTCCCTTTGTGAGAACAAATCCTAAGTATTCAACTTGCTTTTTACACCATTGCATTTTCTTGCGTGACACCTTGTGTCCACATTCAGACAACCATTTTAACAAAGATAAACCATCTGTTAAATTGGCCTCCTCTCACACACTGCACAATAACAAATCATCCACGTATTGCAAGAGTACAGAACTCTGGGGAGGGGGTGCCATGGTTTTAAACTGGCTTGGAGGACAATGCTGTACACTACAGGTGAATCAGCATATCCCTGGGGCATCCTGCACCAGGTGAGTTGACGAACCTCAAAGGAGAGCAGTTGTGTCACATCAGGTACAATGGGCGCAATAGGGATGATGAGAATATTAATTGCCCTTAAGTCTTGTACAAATCTTACCGTACCATCGGCCTTCGTCACCGGATTGATGGGTGTACTGTATGGTGAGACAGTGTCCTCTAGGACTCCGGTCCGTATGAATTCCTGTATCATGGGTCTTAAACCTTCGATTTTCCCTTTCGATAGTGGGTATTGTTTTTGGTACACCGTGGTTGAATCTGCTCTGAGTGTGGCTCTATATGGAGTACAGTCAATGAATCCTGTGTCATAGTCTCCGGATGACCACAGGTGAGGGTCAATGTCCGCCAATTCTTGTGACTCTAAGAGTGTAGGAAAAAATGATGATGATGAGGGTTTGGCAATGGGTATGAGATCTGATCGCACATCCAGTCCTCCCTGAGATGCAAAAACCTTGAGTTTCAACTTGCAGAACAAATCTCTACTTAAGAGGTTTACTGGACAGTCAGGGATGATGAAGTCAGGGATGATGCTGAAAGTGTGGTCAGTGATGTAATCTCCGTCTATGGTTTTAAGTGTCAGTGTGTCAGTTTTGTATATTTTTGTAAGAACCCCATTGATTCCCATGGAAGGATGGGACTTTCTTAAAGGACCTTTGTAAAAATCCCTACACAGGACACTGGATGTGGCTCCGCTATCTACCATGAAACTTACCTTTCTCCCTGCTACTGTTAAGAGAATTACAGGTGAATCTTTCCAATGTTTTGTGACCTGTGTGAAAGTGGGGGTACCGTCCTCTGGGCAGCATCAGTGTTGACCCTGTTGGTTCCAGTTAATGGGAAACCTTGGGTTTTGGCTATCCCTTACCTGGGGCTGAGTGCCAGGGTTTGAGTAGAGCTGTCGTCTGGGCAACGGGCATTGCCTCGCCCAGTGTCCCTCTTTACCACATTTAAAACATACAGTGGCAGATGGTGGCTGCTGTTGCTCAGGGGTTTGATTTGGGCTGTAAGGTTTCTGCTGAGACTGGGGTGGACCTCTGTTACCTTGACCTTGATAGCCTCTGTTCCTGTTCCCCCGTCCTCTCTGGTTTCTGTTGCCGGCATACCCATGAGTAGTTATAAATTTCCTTACCTCAAAACAGCCTGCTGCCTCTTTCTCATATAAATGCTTTTCCAAATCTGCAACGTCATCAGAAGTCAAGGAGGATACGTTCTGTTTCACGGTAAGCATCAAACTAGGCAATAGGTTGTTTACAAAAGTTGAGATAACCAAACTATCTTGGTTAGTCACTGTGAGACCTGCTTCGTGTTTCCAGCAGTCTATGAACTGACTCATTGCTCTTTTGTTTGCATGCTACAGCTATGGGGAGGGAGGACCTCTGTTTGAAAACCTCTTTCATGTGTTCCGTGAGTTCTTCCCACATCTTGTTCCTGCCCTGTTCGGTGTTCAGGCTGTATGTAGTAGCATTGGGGGTTGTCTGAATGAGGCTAATGCTGGGTATTTTAACCCAATCCCACCCTGAGTGCAACCCAATTATGCCATCCACTATCAGCTTCATATCCTCCTGTGTGTAATTTCTTCCCTTACATGCCCTTTTCAGATAGGTAATAGTACCTAATGGTGCTGTAGTAGGTTTGGGAAAATGTTTATAAAAAAAAATTAATTGCAAAAAAGAAAGGATTTATTGACCACCATAAAAGCTAGAGAAACACCTTGTAAACTAGTGTCCTTGCATTTGAAGAAACAGGGAGAAGGGTTGGAAGGTATATATTAGCAATGCAGTATAAAACAGGCTGTGTGGCTACGCCATGTTTTTTTCTGGTTTGCTTTGATTCAGGCTCAGCGGACTCTTGTAGTAGATGTAGTGGTAGTGCTTGTTGTTGAGGAATATCCACCAGTTACAGGAATCTTGCTGTCTTGTCCATCCAGCAGATCTCTGTATTTGGCAATCTCTTGTTCCAAGCGGGTCTTCACATCTAATAGCATCTTGTAGTCACTGCTCTGAAGTTCCAGCTGGCTCCTGATCTCTTGAAGCTCACACTGGACCTTGGCTATGACTTCCTGGAGTTGTGACAACTGTGCGCAGTAGCGTCCTTGTGCTTCTGCCAAGGAGGACTCTAGAGCTGCTTTCATACTGAGTTGAGACTGCAACTCTATCTCCAGACTCTGTAGAGTGTGTTTGAGTTTTGTGATTTCTGATTTAGAGGTTTGGACTTTTTGACTTTCAGTGACAACTTGCTCTTGCAGTTCCTTGGTCTGGGCCAGGAACCTTTCTTCAGCTTTTTTTAAATATTTGTTAGCCAATTTTTCATAATCAGTTTGGGACAATGTTTGATAGTCCTATTTATGTCCTCTATTTCTATGGTTTTCTTCATTAACTGATCTCCTATTGTCATAAAGGGGAATGAATCCTCATGTCCTGTCATGGAACCATGAACCAGACGTACAACAAGAGATGAGTGGAAATAAGAAGGCTTTATTGAAAATAAAGCTGTAAGGCAAAAGTCCAAACGGATGGCTAAACCGAAGCAGGGTCTTGCGAAACCAGAGATCAGGAACCAGAAGGGTAGTCAGATGAAGCCAGGATCAGGAACCAACAGGGTAGTCAGACGAAGCCAGGATCAGGAATCAGCAGGGTAGTCAGACGAAGCCAGGATCAGGAACCAGAAGCAGCAGCAGTCTTAGAAGCATGTGAGCACAGGAGGACCAAGCAGGGAACTGAAGCCACAGACCTCCCAGTGGGAAGGAGGAGCCGCAGGGTGGGAGGCTACAAGAAACCCAGAAACCAAGATGGCCGCCAGCACATGTCAAACGAAGGAGAACAGCAAGGAGGTAAGACCATGACAGTACCTCCCCCTCAAGGGCCCCTCCTCCGCGGAGTAAGGAACGGTTTCTGAGGGAAGCGTGCGTGGAAGGCTCGGAGCAAGGCAGGAGCATGGACATCTGCGGAGGGAACCCAGGAACGCTCCTCTGGACCATAACCACGCCAATGGACCAAAAACTGCACCCGGCCGCGGACCAGGCGTGAGTCCAGGATATTGCTCACCTCATACTCCTCACGATTGCCCACTTGGACCGGACGAGGCCGAGGAATCGAGGAAGTGAAACGATTACACACCAGTGGCTTCAAGAGGGAGACATGAAACACGTTGGAGATCCGCATGCCAGGAGGAAGCGCAAGGGCATAGGCTACCGGGTTTACCCTGCGAAGCACTCGGAAGGGACCAACAAAGCGAGGCGCCAGCTTGGGAGTGGGCACTCGAAGGTTGAGGTTGCGGGTGGACAACCATACGCGGTCTCCGACCTGGTAGGAAGGAGCGGGCGCTCGTCTGCGATCAGCCTGGAGTCTCTGGCGCTGCGCAGAGACCTCAAGGGACCTCTGGATCTGTACCCAAGAAGCACGTAGGACGGAAAGGTGATCCTCCACAGCCGGAATATCCTGGGGAGAGAATACCTCCGGTAACACGGCAGGTTGGAACCCATAATTGGCCATGAAGGGAGACGTCCCAGAGGAAGAGTTCACCGCCGTGTTCCTGGCAAACTCAGCCCAAGGCAGGAGGTCAACCCAATTGTCTTGGTGATCGGAGACATAGCAACGAAGGAATTGCTCCAAGGCCTGATTGGATCGTTCTGCGGCCCCATTGGACTGAGGGTGGTAGGCCGATGAGAAAGAGAGATGAATCCCCAACTGGGAGCAAAAGGCGCGCCAGAACCTGGACACAAACTGACTCCCCCGATCCGACACAATCTCCTTGGGCAAACCGTGCAACCGGAAGACCTCCCTGGCAAAAATCGAGGCCAACTCTTGTGCAGAGGGTAACTTCTTGAGAGGTACACAGTGGCACATTTTGGAAAACCGATCCACTATCATGAGAATGACCGTATGGCCTCGGGATGCAGGGAGGTCCACAATGAAATCCATCCCCAGGTGTGACCATGGACGCTCCCCGGTGGCTATGGGTTGCAAAAGGCCCAACGGAAGGTGCCGAGGGGACTTACTCTGGGCACAAACGGAGCATGCCGCTACATATGCGGCGATGTCGGAACGTAGAGAAGGCCACCAGAACAGACGTGAAACAGCCCAGGACAGCTGATTCTTTCCAGGATGCCCCGCGGCCTTGGAGTTATGGTAGGTTCGCAACAACCGAGTGCGCAACTCCTCAGGCACAAAACACCTGCCGTTGGGTCTCCCAGAGGGAGCACCAGATTGAGCCGCCAAAATCTGCTCACCCAGGGGAGAGGTCAGGCTGGTGCGAATGGCGGCCAGGATCTGATTCGGAGGTATGACCGAAGTCGGAATCGACTCCTCCCCGGACAGCTCGGAGTACTGCATCCGCTCTGATGTTCTTGGAACCGGGTAGGTAGGAGACCACGTAATTAAAACGTGACAAGAACAGAGCCCATCTGGCCTGACGTGGTGTCAATCTCTTGGCCTCAGAGAGGTAGGTCAGATTCTTGTGGTCCGTCAGGATGAGAACCGGAACCACCGAGCCCTCGAGCAAGTGCCTCCATTCTTTAAGGGCCTGCACGATGGCCAATAACTCCCTGTCACCAATCTGATAGTTGCACTCCGCGGAAGACAGTTTCCGGGAGTAAAACCCACAAGGAAGCAGAGGACCCTCTGGTGTTCTACGCTGAGACAGGAGGGCGCCTACTCCCGTCTCAGACGCGTCCACCTCGAGGACAAACGGCAACCCAGGGTTGGGATGCGACAGAATCGGAGCCGACACAAAGGCGGACTTTAGAGCCTCAAAAGCTCGGATGGCCTCGGGCGGCCAGACCTGGGGATTACTGCCCTTCCTGGTCAGATCCGTGAGAGGCTTGGCTAGCATGGAAAAGTCCCTGATGAACTTCCGATAATAATTGGCGAAGCCCAAAAAGCGCTGCAGGGCACGAAGACCACTGGGCTGGGGCCACTGTAAGACAGCCGAAACCTTCTCAGGATCCATGGAGAACCCCTCAGCGGAAATGATGTAACCTAAGAAGGTTACCTGGGATCGGTGAAATTCGCATTTCTCAAGCTTACCGAACAGCTTGTTCTCTCGTAACCGTTGCAACACTCGTCTGACATCCAGAATGTGGGCCTCCATGGATTCAGAATATACCAAGATGTCATCCAAATAGACCACCACACACTGCTGCAACAGGTCACGGAAAACATCGTTGATGAATTCCTGGAAGACTGCGGGCGCATTGCACAACCCAAAGGGCATAACCAAGGATTCATAATGACCGGTCCTGGTGTTAAACGCGGTCTTCCACTCATCGCCCGCCTTGATCCTTACCAGGTTATATGCCGCCCTCAGGTCGAGTTTGGTAAAGACCGTGGCCCCTTTGAGGCGATCGAACAGCTCGGAAATCAAGGGTATCGGGTAAGCGTTCTTGATCGTGATGCGATTGAGACCCCTGTAATCGATGCAAGGCCTCAACTCACCGCCCTTCTTTTTCACAAAGAAAAATCCAGCCCCTGCCGGGGACGAGGATTTGCGAATGTGTCCGCGTGAAAGCGCCTCCCTCACGTACTCCTCCATGGCCTCATTCTCCGCTACCGACAGTGGATAGACTTTGCCACGAGGAGGAACGGCACCAGATTGTAACTCTATGGCACAATCGTATGGGCGGTGCGGAGGTAGGGCAACCGCACGCACCTTATCGAATACATCCCGGTACTCCTCGTATTCAGGAGGCAACAGAGAGTCCGAGGAAGTACACAGCAACTTGACAGGCCCATGGATGCAACTAGCCCCACACTGCGGTGACCACGAGAGGATCTCGGCCGATTTCCAATCGAAAGTCGGATTATGCTTCTGGAGCCAGGGGTACCCCAAGACCACCGAGTAGTGTGGAGACGAAATAACCTGGAGACAGACCGACTCTCTGTGAACGGCACCAATGGCCATTCCCACTGGAAGGGTCTCATGAGTCACGTGTGGCGGCAGAAGGGGTCTGCCGTCTATCGCCTCAAGAGCCAGTGGGGAACCTCGAGGCTGCAGAGGAATGGAATTGGCGGCAGCGAACACACTATCAATGAACAAACCACCAGCACCAGAGTCCACCAACGCCTGGGTCGTCACCGAGCCCCCGACCCAGGAGAGGACAACAGTAATCAGTGGTTTGTCAACACGGGAAACCGGGGACGAGGAGACTCCACCCAAGATCTGCCCCCGACAGGATCTCAGGTGCGAGCGTTTCCCGGACGGTTCGGGCATGCCAACCGAAAATGCCCACCGAGACCACAGTACATGCATCGGCCCTCGCGTCTCCGGAGTACCCTCTCCCCCTCAGACAGGCGAGCAAACCCCAGCTGCATGGGTTCACCCCCAGACAAGTCATCCCCAGGAGGCGTGGGAGGAGAGGGAGGCACGGGTGGGACAGCAAACGTAGGCGCCAATCTGTTAGAAGGCCTCCGCAGGCTCTCCTGAAAGGAAGGTCTCTCCCTGAGTCTGGTGTCAATCAAAATCAGGAAAGAAATAAGAGACTCGAGCTCCACAGGTAGGTCCTTAGCTGCAACCTCATCCTTCAAGGCATCCGAGAGACCATGAGAGAAAGCAGCGACCAGAGCCTCATTATTCCAGCCCACCTCTGCTGCCAGGGTACGAAACTCAATGGCGTATTCAGCTACGGATCGTGAACCCTGTCTGATGGACATAAGGAGCTTCGCAGCAGAGGCAGCACGAGCCGGCACATCGAATACCTTCCGAAGAGAAGCAACAAAACCGGAAAACTCGGCAACCACCGGATTGTTGTTCTCCCATAAAGGGCTGGCCCAGGCCAAGGCCTTGTCCGAGAGCAGCGAGATCAAGAAGCCCACCTTTGATCTCTCAGTAGGAAAGGCATGTGGCAGCAACTCGAAGTAAATGCCCACCTGGTTAAGGAAACCTCGGCACTGAGTTGGCTCTCCCCCAAAGCGCTGTGGAAGGGGGGCAGAACCGGTCATACCCCGAAACACCGCAGGCGCAGCAACAGGTGTCGGGGTAGACTCTGGCGCAACAACCGGAGCGGCAGTAGGAGCGGGCCCAGGAGCGACAACCGACCCATCGGCAACGGAAGCTAAATGAGCCGTGCGTTCAAGCAGGGTTTGCAACGCCACAGCGAACCGACCCAACAGGTGATCCTGCTGATCAAGTCTGGCAACCAGCGTAGGTAGCGAGGATGGCCCTGTACCGTCAGAATTCATGGCTTGGTCCTACTGTCATGGAACCATGAACCAGACGTACAACAAGAGATGAGTGGAAATAAGAAGGCTTTATTGAAAATAAAGCTGTAAGGCAAAAGTCCAAACGGATGGCTAAACCGAAGCAGGGTCTTGCGAAACCAGAGATCAGGAACCAGAAGGGTAGTCAGATGAAGCCAGGATCAGGAACCAACAGGGTAGTCAGACGAAGCCAGGATCAGGAATCAGCAGGGTAGTCAGACGAAGCCAGGATCAGGAACCAGAAGCAGCAGCAGTCTTAGAAGCATGTGAGCACAGGAGGACCAAGCAGGGAACTGAAGCCACAGACCTCCCAGTGGGAAGGAGGAGCCGCAGGGTGGGAGGCTACAAGAAACCCAGAAACCAAGATGGCCGCCAGCACATGTCAAACGAAGGAGAACAGCAAGGAGGTAAGACCATGACATGTCCCTTCTCCTGTTCTCCTGTTCTTTACTCCTAGTGTGTTGGGCAACTGGTTAACCTGTCTTCCTCTCTTTGTGTCTTTTCAGTGAAACGTGTGGTATTTTGTACAACCTGTGGGTGGGGGAGGGGGGGGGGGTAGGTGGGAGATGTCACATTGATGAGACACTAGGGGGTGATTTGTTGAACATATCAATTTTATCCCGAATACTGGGTGATTCTATTGGTGTGGATGCTTGTCCTCCTGTTACTTCAGTGGAAGAATCAGGTTGTTGAAAGACAGACGCTGATATCTGTTCCACCAAGGACACAGGCAGGCGGGGTGCTGTGGGCACTGGTTGCAGGACAATATGACCCGCAGCCAATATTTCGTCCTCTGAAAAAGAAGGGTAGAGCTTCTGAATGCTCGATTTCTTTTCAGTCACGTGTGATTTTTGGTTACACTCAGGGTTTTGTATGGCGGTGGTATTTCTAGGATTTCGTTCTCTCTTCCCTTTCTAAGGTCCACCTCAAGATCGTGTTTATTTGAGTCACTGGGTAAATTTTTAGGCGATGTGGCTATTTTGTGGGCCTATCATACCGATGACATGCTATTTTTAACCATTGTTCTCCTCTTTTTTGTATATATGTTGTGGGTCTGGGTCAAAGTGTGGCCAGGTCTTTTGACCATATCCATGTGATAGGGACTATTGTCACTGTCAAGTGGAAATGGACTACATGCGTCCATAAAATCTGTCCATCCTGCCAAGTTATCTACCCACAGATTGATGAGGTAGTAATTTGTGGGACTAACCCTTGCAACATATTCTTTACATGTTTCTCCTACATTTGGAGTAGGAAACTCCACTTTTGAACCTTGTCCACCCATAATAATATATGACAATACACAGCAATAGTAACAAGGAGGTATGTCTGTACACTTAACACCCAGACAAGACCTCAAACAAAACAAGACAGATAATCAATAATTGATCTTATCACTTTATAGTAATAGTAATCTTATCTATATGGATCAAACCAAGGTAGGTCAGTCTAACTGAGACTGTTCTCTTACATGTATCCCTGGTACTAATAAATCTCTGTCGACAGTTAGATAAAGTAAATAGATCTCCCTGAGATCCTATGGTGTGTCCCTGACACAAGAAAAGTTACAGAGAGATCTCCCTGAGACTTCATGAAAGTACTCCAAGTACTTATTATAAACTCCCTGAGTCTATTTTTAAGGCTTAACAATGTATCCCGGATACACAATAAAATTTAAAAAACTCACGGGTAGAGATGTGGCCAGTGCCCTTGGACCGGGCAGTGGACAAAAGGGATGTCTGTCTTACCGGACACGAGGATGGCCTTCTTTATCCTGGACCGAGCCCCCAAACTGAAAGGATTTGGACCTGTCTGGACCTCTACGACAACCTTGGTTTGATGTCAATGACGTCAGGAGAGATATTTCTCAGCTAGCAATAACATGACACACACACAGGTATCTCTGAGAAATACTCTAACTTTATTATGCTATCGCTTGGCCTTATATAGGCAGTAGAAAAGTTTGCATAAAAACAGCGTTAAACCAATCATAAAAGATAAACATTGGTGCTCATATACATACTACCGGAACGTCCTTACAGGGAGTGCAGAATTATTAGGCAAGTTGTATTTTTGAGGATTAATTTTATTATTGAACAACAACCATGTTCTCAATGAACCCAAAAAACTCATTAATATCAAAGCTGAATATTTTTGGAAGTAGTTTTTAGTTTGTTTTTAGTTTTAGCTATTTTAGGGGGATATCTGTGTGTGCAGGTGACTATTACTGTACATAATTATTAGGCAACTTAACAAAAAACAAATATATACCCATTTCAATTATTTATTTTTACCAGTGAAACCAATATAACATCTCAACATTCACAAATATACATTTCTGACATTCAAAAACAAAACAAAAACAAATCAGTGACCAATATAGCCACCTTTCTTTGCAAGGACACTCAAAAGCCTGCCATCCATGGATTCTGTCAGTGTTTTGATCTGTTCACCATCAACATTGCGTGCAGCAGCAACCACAGCCTCCCAGACACTGTTCAGAGAGGTGTACTGTTTTCCCTCCTTGTAAATCTCACATTTGATGATGGACCACAGGTTCTCAATGGGGTTCAGATCAGGTGAACAAGGAGGCCATGTCATTAGATTTTCTTCTTTTATACCCTTTCTTGCCAGCCACGTTGTGGAGTACTTGGACGCGTGTGATGGAGCATTGTCCTGCATGAAAATCATGTTTTTCTTACCTTGCAGACTTCTTCCTGTACCACTGCTTGAAGAAGGTGTCTTCCAGAAACTGGCAGTAGGACTGGGAGTTGAGCTTGACTCCATCCTCAACCCAAAAAGGCCCCACAAGCTCATCTTTGATGATACCAGCCCAAACCAGTACTCCACCTCCACCTTGCTGGCGTCTGAGTCGGACTGGAGCTCTCTGCCCTTTACCAATCCAGCCATCTGGCCCATCAAGACTCACTCTCATTTCATCAGTCCATAAAACCTTAGAAAAATCAGTCTTGAGATATTTCTTGGCCCAGTCTTGACGTTTCAGCTTGTGTGTCTTGTTCAGTGGTGGTCGTCTTTCAGCCTTTCTTACCTTGGCCATGTCTCTGAGTATTGCACACCTTGTGCTTTTGGGCACTCCAGTGATGTTGCAGCTCTGAAATATGGCCAAACTGGTGGCAAGTGGCATCTTGGCAGCTGCACGCTTGACTTTTCTCAGTTCATGGGCAGTTATTTTGCGCCTTGGTTTTTCCACACGCTTCTTGCGACCCTGTTGACTATTTTGAATGAAACGCTTGATTGTTCGATGATCACGCTTCAGAAGCTTTGCAATTTTAAGAGTGCTGCATCCCTCTGCAAGATATCTCACTATTTTTGACTTTTCTGAGCCTGTCAAGTCCTTCTTTTGACCCATTTTGCCAAAGGAAAGGAAGTTGCCTAATAATTATGCACACCTGATATAGGGTGTTGATGTCATTAGACCACACCCTTTCTCATTACAGAGATGCACATCACCTAATATGCTTAATTGGTAGCAGGCTTTCGAGCCTATACAGCTTGAAGTAAGACAACATGCATAAAGAGGATGATGTGGTCAAAATACTAATTTGCCTAATAATTCTGCACGTAGTGTATATGGTATGTGTACGTGCAGTAAGCAGAAAGAAAAGGTTTTAATCAGTCACATATAAGAATGTACGCAGTTGTGCCGAATGACCCTGAATAAGGCAAGACTGTTTGTTCTAGTTCTGGGATACTCTCAGAATCTGTCCTGGGACAGATAAGAAAACCTAACTCACAGCGGGGGAAGGTGAAATAGTGCATGGGTGAGATGTTATAACAATTCTTTACATATTTAGAGAAGACAAGATGGAGTCACATTTCTCTTCAATCAGTGTTCTGACTAACGAACTCCCTGGCTTCCTGAGCCTGTTTAGAGTAGAGGCTGTCAGCAATTTTCACTGTGGCAGCAGCTTCCCTTGCTTCATAGTAACATAGTACATAAGGCCGAAAAAAGACATTTGTCCATCCAATTCGGCCTGTCATCCTGCAAGTTGATCCAGAGGAAGGCAAAAAAAAAACCTGTGAGGGAGAAGGCAATTTTCCCCACTTTAGGCGAATAAAAAATTCCTTCCCAACTCGAATCAGGCAATCAGAATTATAGCCTGTAATATTATTACACTCCAGAAATACATCCAGGCTTCTCTTGAATTCCTTTATTATACTTACCATCACCACCTCTTCAGGCAGAGAGTTCCATAGTCTCACTGCTCTTACCGTAAAGAATCCTCTTCTATGTTTGTGTACAAACCTTCTTTCCTCCAGACGCAGAGGATGTCCCCTCGTCACAGTTCTGGAGATAAATAGATGATGGTATAGACCTCTGTACTGACCCCTGATATATTTATACATAGTAATTAGATCTCCCTCAGTCGTCTTTTTTCTAAAGTGAATAACCCTAATTTTGATAATCTTTCAGGGTACTGTAGTTGACTCATTCCAGTTATTACTTTAGTTGCCCTCCTCTGGACCCTCTCCAGCTCTGCTATGTCTGCCTTGTTCACAGGAGCCCAGAACTGTACACAGTACTCCATGTGTGGTCTGACTAGCGATTTGTAAAGTGGTAGGACTATGTTGTTATCACGGGCATCTATGCCCTTTTGATGCAACCCATTATCTTATAGGCCTTGGCAACAGCTGCCTGACACTGGTTTCTGCAGCTTAGTTTACTATTTATTAAAATTCCTACATCCTTTTCCATGTCAGTGTTACCCTGTGTTTTACCATTTAGTATGGGTGTAGGGGTGCATTATTCCTTCCCATGTGCATAACTTAACATTTGTCAGTGTTAAACCTCATCTGACACTTATCTGCCCAAGCCTCCAATCTATCCAGATCCCTCTGTAGCAGTATACTGTCCTCTTCGGTGTTAATTACTTTACACAGCTTAGTGTCAGCTATGAAAATTTATATTTTACTATGCAAGCTTTCTACAAGATCATTAATAAATATATTGAAGAGAATAGGGCCCAATACTGACCCCGGAGGTACCCCACTAGTGACAGTGACCCAATCTGAGTGTGTACCGTTAATAACCACCCTCTGTTTTCTATCATTAAGCTAGTTACTTACCCACATACAGACATTTTCTCCCAGTCCAAGCATTCTTATTTTATATACTAACCTTTTATGTGGTACAGTGTTGAATGCTTTGGAGAAGTCCAGATATACGACATCCATTGATACGCCTGATACCTGAACAATATCATTATCCACAGTCACCTACCTAAAGTACAGGCTGTAGTGGACTCCCTTAGGAAGGCTGGCTTAACCACTAACCCAAAAAAGTGTGCGATAGGGTTAGAAGACGGTATGTGATAGGGCGCGGAATTATTAAACCTCAGGTAAACAAAATTTAGGCAATTCGGAATTGGCCACAACCTGTCACTACTCGGCAAGTAAAGTCATTCCTGGGAATGGTGGGATACTATATGAAGTTTGTCCCCCACTTTGCTACAGTCGCTGCACTATTGACAGGCCTTTTGAAAGGACGCAAGTCAGTGACGGTTCTATGGAATGAGCAAGCGGAAAATGCTTTCTCCGCTCTGAAGTCTGCCCTGTGTGGTTCCCCGTTGTTGGTTACGCCCGACTTCAAGAGGGAGTTTGTGGTACAGACAGATGCCTCTGAAGTAGGCCTCAGAGCTGTACTCTCTCAGGACATCAATGGGGAGCCACAAACTTACTCTAGCCAAGACTAGGTACAGTATAGTGGAGAGAGAGTGCCTGGCCATCAAGTGGGCACTCGAGTCTCTCTGCTATTATCTGTTGAGGAAAAAGTTCCGTCTGGTAACCGACCTCTCCCCTCTCAAGTGGATGAGCCAAGCCAAAGAGAGGAATGCTCGGGTCTCCAGGTGTTTTTTGTCTCTACAGCACTTTAAGTTTTCCGTGGAACATAGGGAAGGCAGGTTACAGGGAAATGCAGATGCCCTATCCCAGGTATACTGTCTGGCGGGTGAACAAAGGGGGAGGTATGTATGAAAGCACAAGGGGCCGTCATTGACGGAAGATATGTGTCACCGAGGTTCCTAGGTTCCTGGCCTTGGTGAGGTAAGAACTGGTAATTTTAATTGTCAGCGGCAACTAGTGCTGACTGACACTGTTGGTTATTTAGTGTGGCTGTAAAGCTGATCCGGGCCGGCTCTTACTGCGAGCGGCCAAAGTGCAGGGTGGGTGGCTGTTCCCCACGTTCCAGGCCAGGTTTTGGTTTGGGATATAAAACCCAGCCAGCAGTCTCAGCTGGGTGTGGATTATCCTCCATCTGACAGTGGAGCTTGGCCAGTCTCTGTGTCGGGACCCGAGAGTTTTGGGCTGGGATTAAGGCCTGCTATCTTGTTTGGATGAAAGCACATGGACTTCTGTTTCACCCAAGGACTTATGTGTTGCTGCCTGGTGTGAACAAACACCAAACTTAAGCTGACAGTTTTTTCCTTGAAACTGACTTTTTGTTGTCACTCTCCTTATGTGTGAATAAAACACTGAACTGTTTAAGTTAACAATGTTGTTGTTGCCTCTATACTGCGTCCACAAGCCTGTCTAATTGAGCAAATCCCCACAAAGTGTAGACACAACTTTGTAGATTTTATTTTGCTTTGTATCATAATTATTTTAGATTATACTGTATTATAATTAAAAGTTGTTTTAAATTGTCCCTATTTTTTGTATTTGTAGTTAGAGATTAGCAAATTGTTAGAAAATTAGATTCGGCTGCTTCGACAAAATTTGCTATGTGAGGAATTATTTTGTCATGAAGCACTTTGTTTTGTAAGTAGCGGGTACAATGACAGGGAGCTGCGATAGCACCTCCCCCATCATTGTACCCCTCAGATGCCTTGTTCATACATGCAAAAATAGAAAATTAACATACATTTTTTTTAAATCAAACTTACCACCTCCATTTGCTCGCGACAAGTCGGCTGCCGCCATCTCTGCAGATCTGGCGCAAAATTTAGCATGCTCCGAGATGATGTCATCATGCTGGCCAGCTTTGTTTTTTAGACTACCACGAAGCATGAGGAAATTCAGCTTTGATGCAAATCAAATTTGTCCTGAAACTGGGATCGAATTCCGCTTCGGTGTGTTTGATTGGCTCATCTCTATTTGTAGTCTACATATTATATTGACTCAGTGCTTGTTTTATTAATCATAGAGTAAAAACACTTAATTTCATATATCCAGGAGGACTGTGCATTTCTTTGTTGACAGCCCACATTTTTCCAATATTTCCAATGTCTTATGGATCATGTAATATTCATAACAATTCAAGCTTAATTTGCTGTTAATTGTCTACAGTGATTCACTTGGCTTTAAAGATGGGATAAAGTCTAAAGACCTAAAGACAGTTATTTTCCTCTTCAACACTGGAAAACAGAAAAAGACTTCAGTTGGTGGTTGGCGTTAAACTCCCCATGTTCCTTCAAGGCTATAGTATTACTGATACTGTGTTAGGTCACAGAACAGCCCCGAAGGTACATTTTTAAGGTAAATTATGTTATTATTAAAAATAGATGCTTACAATATTTTGAGGGTCATGTACAGAGCGGTAATAGGTATTCCATAGAGGTGCATAAGCCTTCTACTCTACCTCTGTTTGCTTTCAATATCATATAGAGGCATGAGGAGGTTGAATTTTGTATGAATCTAACAGAAAAAATTGTGGCACACTTACTTGGGCTCCATATACTCTTGAAGTATTGGTTCTTAGGAGACAAGTAAATCGGGAGTCCGACAGAGCCTTTATAGCACTACAGAGAAGTAGGGCTCATGCACGCGACCGTATGTATTTTGTAGTCCGCAAAAATGGATCTGAAAAAATTAGGATGACGTCCGTGTGCATTCGGTATTTTGCGGAACGGACATATGGAAATGGAATGCACAGTGAGTAACTTCCGTTTTTTTTTGTTTTTTTTTTGCTGACCCATTGAAATGAATGGTTCCGCATATGGTCCACAAAAAAACTGAAACAGACACGGAAAGAAAATACATTTATGTGCAGGAGCCCTTAGAAAGCTTTCTCTAAGGTTTTGGTTAGCTCTGAAGGAAAGCTTTATGCCTTTAAAAAAATACTTAAAAATCCAAGTAAAATAATAATAGCACTTTCAATGTTCTCCTCATTAAACAGCAATGATACCTTCAAGCTGGATTTTCTGAAGCATATGTTTTGTTGGGTAAAATATGCAAAGTCTAATCATAATGTATAAGGGATTCCTTTTTGCACAGACTACTGGGAATCTCTGCTCAGATGTGATCTTCAGTATAAATATAGATTTGTTTTTATAGAAACAGCTCACGTTGTAAAACTAAACATTTGCAAATGTACTGAAAATTCCTCCTATGCTTAACTTGATGTACTTCTGTTGTCCTTCTGTTGCCTCTGTTCTTAAAGAGCAATCAAGCATACAGCATCTAACTATAGAATTATAAATATCCAGGGCTCAGTCAAGAAGTGAAATAATAGATTTCAGACCATGTGGTGCTCGCTGCTTTTACTAATCTGCAGAAGAAAGGCGCAAGAAGATGCTGAAAACTGAATTCATGTTATGCATTTATAAAATTCTCATTTTCTATAAAATTGAACACAATAGATTGTACACATTATTATACATTACTACTACATTAATAGGGTTGTTAATGGGAAAATAAACAATTTTACTGAGATAATTAACCACTTCAGCCCCGCTAGCTGAAACCCCCTTCATGACCAGAGCACTTTTTACACTTCGGCACTACACTACTTTCACCGTTTATCGCTCGGTCATGCAACTTACCACCCAAATGAATTTTACCTCCTTTTCTTCTCACTAATGGAGCTTTCATTTGGTGGTATTTTATTGCTGCTGACATTTTAACTTTTTTTGTTATTAATCAAAATGTAACGATTATTTTGCAAAAAAAATGACATTTTTCACTTTCAGCTGTAAAATTTTGCAAAAAAAACTACATCCATATATAAATTTTTCGCCAAATTTATTGTTCTACATGTCTTTGATAAAAAAAAAATGTTTGGGCAAAAAAAAATGGTTTGGGTAAAAGTTATAGCGTTTACAAACTATGGTACAAAAATGTGAATTTCCGCTTTTTGAAACAGCTCTGATTTTCTGAGCACCTGTCATGATTCCTGAGGTTCTACAATGCCCAAACAGTAGAAAAACCCCACAAATGACCCCATTTCGGAAAGTAGACACCCTAAGGTATTTGCTGATGGGCATAGGGAGTTCATAGAACTTTTTATTTTTTGTCACAAGTTAGCGGAAAATGATGATGATTTTTTTATTTTATTTTTTCTTACAAAGTCTCATATTCCACTAACTTGCGACAAAAAAGTAAAAAAATCTAGGAACTCACCATGCCCCTCACAGAATACCTTGGGGTGTCTTCTTTCCAAAATGGGGTCACTTGTGGCGTAGTTATACTGCCCTGGCAATTTAGGGGCCCTAATGTGTGAGAAGAACTTTGCAATCAAAATGTGTAAAAAATGACCGGTGAAATCCGAAAGGTGCACTTTGGAATATGTGCCCCTTTGCCCACCTTGGCATCAAAAAAGTGTCACACATCTGGTATCGCCGTACTCAGGAGAAGTTGGGGAATGTGTTTTGGGGTGTCATTTTACATATACCCATGCTGGGTGAGAGAAATATCTTGGCAAAAGACAACTTTTCCCATTTTTTTATACAAAGTTGGCATTTGACCAAGATATTTATCTCACCCAGCATGGGTATATGTAAAATGACACCCCAAAACACATTCCCCAACTTCTCCTGAGTACGGCGATACCATATGTGTCACACTTTTTTGCTGCCAAGGTGGGCAAAGGGGCACATATTCCAAAGTGCACCTTTCGGGTTTCGCAGGCCATTTTTTACACATTTTGATTGCAAGGTACTTCTCACACATTTGGGCCCCTAAATTGCCAGGGCAGTATAACTACGCCACAAGTGACCCCATTTTGGAAAGAAGACACCCCAAGGTATTCCGTGAGGGGCATGGCGAGTTCCTAGAATTTTTTTTTTTTTGTCACAAGTTAGCGGAAAATGATGATTTTTTTTTTCTTCTCTTTTTTCCTTACAAAGTCTCATATTCCACTAACTTGCGACAAAAAATAAAAAATTCTAGGAACTCGCCATGCCCCTCACGGAATACCTTGGGGTGTCTTCTTTCCAAAATGGGGTCACTTGTGGCGTAGTTATACTGCCCTGGCAATTTAGGGGCCCATATGTGTGAGAAGTACTTTGCAATCAAAATGTGTAAAAAATGGCCTGCGAAATCCGAAAGGTGCACTTTGGAATATGTGCCCCTTTGCCCACCTTGGCATCAAAAAAGTGGCACACATCTGGTATCACCGTACTCAGGAGAAGTTGGGGAATGTGTTTTGGGGTGTCATTTTACATATACCCATGCTGGGTGAGAGAAATATCTTGGCAAAAGACAACTTTTCCCATTTTTTTATACAAAGTTGGCATTTGACCAAGATATTTATCTCACCCAGCATGGGTATATGTAAAATGACACCCCAAAACACATTCCCCAACTTCTCCTGAGTACGGCGATACCAGATGTGTCACACTTTTTTGCAGCCTAGATGCGCAAAGGTGCCCAA
Source organism: Bufo gargarizans (assembly GCF_014858855.1). NCBI lineage: Eukaryota > Metazoa > Chordata > Amphibia > Anura > Bufonidae > Bufo > Bufo gargarizans. Next base: position 170,412,083 of record NC_058082.1, read on the forward strand.
ATTCCTTTTAGGAGGGCATTTTTAGACATTTGGATCCCAGACTTCTTCTCACGCTTTAGGGCCCCTAAAAAGCCAGGGCAGTATAAATACCCCACATGTGACCCCACTTTGGAAAGAAGACACCCCAAGGTATCCAATGAGGTGCCTGGCAAGTTCATAGAATTTTTTTTTTTTTTCGCATAAGTTAGCGGAAATTGATTTTTTTTGTTTTTTCTCACAAAGTCTCACTTTCCGCTAACTTAGGACAAAAATTTAAATCTTTCATGGACTCAATATGCCCCTCAGCAAATACCTTGGGGTGTCTTCTTTCCAAAATGGGGTCAGTTGTGGGGTGTTTGTACTGCCCTGGCATTTGAGGGTCTCCGCAATCATTACATGTATGGCCAGCATTAGGAGTTTCTGCTATTCTCCTTATATTGAGCATACAGGTAATGAGATTTTTTTTTCCGTTCAGCCTCTGGGCTGAAAGAAAAAAATGAACGGCACAGATTTCTTCATTCGCATCGATCAATGTGGATGAAAAAATCTCTGCCCAAAAAAAAAAAATGGAGGGGAAAGGCGTCTGCCAGGACATAGGAGCTCCGCCCTACATCCATACCCACTTAGCTCGTATGCCCTGGCAAACCAGATTTCTCCATTCGCATCAATCGATGTGGATGAATAAATCATTGCCGGGATTTTTTATATTTTTTTTATATATATACAAAGTGTTTGCCAAAGCATAGGAACGCCGCCTCCTCCTCAGCTCGTATGCCTCGGCAAACGTATCTGTCACTGTAGAGGAGAAAATCCCGTCTTGCAGCGCCGCATACACCGACTTGCGTGTAATCTGACAGCAGCGCAATGCTTCTGTCAGAATGCACATCGGTGCTGCAGCTAGTAGATCGGTTGGTCCACCTGGAAGGTAAAAAGACAAAAAAAAAGAAAAAACCAGGCCACAACGCAATAATTTTATTAACTTTGGAACAGAACATGTAACCTTAACTTTTTGAACTAAACATTAACCTGTTTGCTTACTGGTGTTTTTTTTTTTTACCTTTATAGAACAAACCTCTCCTTCCCCATGGGTCAATGTGCAAAGCGCAAATCGCCCAAAGATGTGGCGAAGTGCGTTATGCACTTTGTCCCATGTGAAAGGAGACGTTTGTGCAGCTGTGAGTGAATGGGCCCTAATAGCCCTGTGTGCCTATCCTGGTGAGATGATCCCTATGCTAATAGTGTACCTGTGAGTGGTACTTCCGGAAACACTCTCCAAAGCATAGGGCAGGGTGGTCAGGACAGTCAGGACAGAAATAGCGGGTGTCACGCCTTATTCCACTCCTGCTACAGACACGACATTTTTTTCGGGGTGGCGGTCGGGAACGACACTGGGGAAATGTCGCTCGTGTAGACGGCTAACTACACTGGTGGATGAGGCCACGGAACCTCCTGGGTACAGGAGGTTCGCGATGATCTCTTCCTGAAATTTGAGGAAGGATCCAGTTCTCCCAGCCTTACTGTAGAGAACAAAACTATTGTACAGAGCCAATTGAATTAAATATACAGACACCTTCTTATACCAGCGTCTGGTTCTGCGGGACACTAAATACGGAGCCAACATCTGGTCATTGAAGTCCACCCCTCCCATGTGGAGGTTATAGTCGTGGACTGAGAGGGGCTTTTCAATGACACGGGTTGCTCGCTCAATTTGGATTGTCGTGTCTGCGTGAATGGAGGAGAGCATGTAAACGTCACGCTTGTCTCTCCATTTCACCGCGAGCAGTTCTTCGTTACACAGTACGGCCCTCTGCCCCCTTGCAAGACGGGTGGTAACGAGCCGTTGGGGGAAGCCCGCGCGACTAGTTCGCGCGGTACCACAGGCGCCAATCCGTTCTAGAAACAAATGCCTAAAGAGGGCCACACTTGTGTAAAAATTGTCCACATAAAGATGGTACCCTTTGCCGAATAAGGGTGACACGAAGTCCCAAACTGTCTTCCCACTGCTCCCCAGGTAGTCAGGGCAACCGACCGGCTCCAGGGTCTGATCTTTTCCCTCATAGATCCAAAATTTGTGGGTATAGCCTGTGGCCTTTTCACAGAGCTTATACAATTTGACCCCATACCGGCCGCGCTTGCTTGGGATGTATTGTTTGAAGCCAAGGCGCCCGGTAAAATGTATTAGGGACTCGTCTATGCAGATGTTTTGCTCTGGGGTATAAATATCTGCAAATTTCAGGTTGAAATGGTCTATGAGGGGCCGAATTTTGTGGAGCCGGTCAAAAGCAGGGTGGCCTCTGGGACGGGAGGTGCTGTTATCACTAAAGTGCAGGAAACGCAGGATGGTCTCAAATCGTGTCCTGGACATAGCAGCAGAGAACATGGGCATGTGATGAATTGGGTTCGTGGACCAATATGACCGCAATTCATGCTTTTTTGTCAGGCCCATGTTGAGGAGGAGGCCCAGAAAAGTTTTAATTTCGGAAACTTGGACTGGTTTCCACCGGAAAGACTGGGCATAAGAGCTTCCCGGGTTAGCGGTTATAAATTGTGTGGCATATCTGTTTGTTTCGGCCACAACTAAGTCTAAAAGCTCCGCAGTCAAGAACAGCTCAAAAAATCCCAGGGTCAAACCGATCTGAGCTGTCTCAACCCGAACTCCAGACTGGGCAGTGAAAGGGAAAACTACAGGTGCGGCTGAAGTTGGGGACTGCCAATCAGGGTTTGCCAGCACCTCTGGGATTCTAGGGGCTCTACGGGCACGTCTTTGCGGTGGCTGCGACGGGGTCACTACTGCACGTGCCACCGTACCAGCTTCAACTGCCCTTCTGGTGCTCGCTACTTCACCAGGTTGTACGGCAGTGCTGGTACTAGGTCCAGGAAGGGCTGGGCTGCTGGTGTATGCCTCACCACGTAATCCGACAGCACCAGCCCCACTCTGCTGCTCTTGAAGCGGATCCTGCGCAACCTGCGGTCTAGCAACACGGGGCGGGTACGCCTGCTGCTATCAGGGACCTCAACCTCCTCGTCCGAACTTTAGGTCAGAGAGCCACTGCTTTCTACAGGTTCGTATTCTGACCCGCTGGATTCATCAGATGAGGGTTCCCACTCCTCATCCGACTGGGTCAGAAGCCTGTAGGCCTCTTCAGAAGAATACCCCCTGTTAGACATGTGGGCAACTAAATTTAGGGGTATTCCCTGAGACTACCCAAGAAAAAAAAAGCAAGCCTGTCTTACAAAGGGGAGGCTAGCGAAGTACTGGAGGCCGCTGCGGTTGATAAAAAATATCAAAACTGATTTTTTTTTATCGCCGCAGTGCGTGTAAAGTGAATGTGCAGTGATCAAAAAAAAAAAATTTTTTTGTCACTGCGGTGGGGCGGGCGTGGGAGAACGCACGTGTGGGCGACCGATCAGGCCTGATCGGGCAAACACTGCGTTTTGGGTGGAGGGCGAACTAAAGTGACACTAGTACTATTATAGATCTGACCGTGATCAGTTTTGATCACTTTCAGATACTATAAAAGTACAAATGCTGATTAGCGATACGCTAATCAGCGAATAACGGACTGCGGTGCGGTGGGCTGGGCGCTAACTGATCGCTAACTACCTAACCAAGGGACCTAAACTATACCTAAAACCTAACGGTCAATACCAGTGAAAAAAAAAAAGTGACAGTTTGCACTGATCACTTTTTTCCTTTTCACTAGTGATTGACAGGGGCAAGAAGAGGTGATCAAAGGGTTAATTGGGTGCTGGGAGGTGATCTGGGGGCTAAGTGTAGTGTAGTGGGTACTCACAGTGATGTGTGCTCCTCTGCTCCTCTCCTGGAACCAACCGACCAAAAGAAGGAGCAGAGGAGCACAGCAGCCATATAACCCCATCATATTTACTAATATGTGGGGTTAAATGGCTGCTGATTGATCGGTTGATCAATTTGATTCGGGTCTGAATTAATTCTACCTTAATCGAAAGCGCTCCAATGGACTGAAATGTTGTGTATGACACTAGGGTTTTCCCAAAGATTCTTGTTTCTAACTTATTTAAAAAAGAATATAACACTGGACTACTTCAATTTCACTAACCTCATGATGACACCTGATCTTCGAATATCACTGGACAGTTCATCATGCATCAATTAAGCATCTATGACCAGTGGCGACTCTAGGAGCAATATATCGGGGGGCACATAAGATACCACAGTCAAAAATGGGGGGGCCCTAATAATTTTCACCTCTTAATCATACTACTAAAAAAAATGAAATAAGTATTATTGCGGTATGCAGGGATACAGGAACAAAACAGGACAAAGACCCAAAGCATAGAAGTAAATCAACAACAGAATGACTTAAATAGAAGAAAATACGCCTTCTGAAGTGGCCCAGTCAGAGTCCTGACTTCAACACGATTGAGATGCTGTGACATGACCTCAAGAAAGCGATTCACACCAGACATCCCAAGAATATTGCTGAACTGAAACAGTTCTGTAAAGAGGATGGTCAAGAATTACTCTGATCTGCAACTACAGTAAACGTTTGATTGAAGTTATTGCTGTCAAAGGAGGTTCAACCAGTTATTAAATCCAAGGGTTCACATACTTTTATAACCTGCACTGTGAATATTTACATGGTGTGTTCAATAAAAACGTGTCACGGGACTCCGAGGTGCTCGCTCTCCTCAGCGCCATCGTCGTCCCGTCTCCTAGGTGATAGGGGGCAGGACGGACCGGCTGCGCACGTCTCCTCTGCGCGGACGGCGTCCTCAGTTCCCCCGGCAACCAGGGGAGGTCTGAGCACTGAGCTGGGCACTCGGTGCTCAGCTGTATTCACTAGTGTGGGTCATGTGGCGCTGGCCACGTCACATGACCCCAGCTAGTCAGTATTTAACAGTTGCGATTTTGTTACTTGGCATACTTACCTATTCCTGTGTTCCCTGACGATCCTCTGCCTGCTCCTCCTTTACTGCGCTGCTCTCCTGGTATTCTTTTTTTATTCTTTTTTTTTTATTGTTTTCAGTTTTTAAAAGCAGTATACATTTTCCCAAGGGTAAAATATACAACAGTACATGTGACATAAAAAAAAAAATGAGCGATCATCACTAATCATAAGGCGTCACTAGTGTAAACAACTAAAGGGCGGTTAAGCCTAACATTACAGGTATCAGCAAGAAAAAATCTATGAATAAGTCAAAATGAGCGTGGACTCATAAGAGAAAGGTCTTATTTCAAGTAGCGTGTGCATGTGGGCTGAGAGGGGGAGGGGGGAGAGATAAGAAATTGAGTTCCTATATGGGAAATTGAAAGGATATGGCATTGGGGGAAAGGTGAGGGACAAGTATTGACCTCTGTTTCTAATCAAAGTTCCTATATAGTTTCCATAGTGACCACGTTTTTAAGAAAGAAGGTCTAGAGTGTGACTCCCAATGGGAAATTTCCTCTAGTCTATATATTTGGTCGACTTTATTAGTCCAATGCTCAATACTAGGGATATTTGAGGATAACCAATGATTCGGCGGGAGCAATCTAGCGGCAGCCAACAGGAGAGTGAAGAGGGATCTTTTGTATGGGTCCATGCCTTCGAACCCCAATGATAGCAAAGTCAGATCAGGAGAGCAGGGAAGGGATGTCAGACATATCTGATTACATAAATGAGTAATTGTGTGCCACCAGGGATTGATCAGGTCACATGACCACCAAATATGCAAAAAGGAACCTTTAGCTTTGTGGCATCTCCAACAAAGATCAGAGGCAGTTTTGCTATATCTGCAAGTTTTGTCTGGAGTCTTATACCAATGCATAAGGCTCTTATAGCTATTTTCCTGGATACGTATGCATCTAGATATTTTATGAGGGAGGATTAGTAATATAGAAATCTCTAGAGGTGTCAAAGACCGTTGGAGGTCTTTTTCCCATATGCCCACTATTGCAGGCTTAATGGCAGAGGCAGGAGACTTCAGACGTTTATAGATCGTAGAGATAGGTTTAGGGGGATATCTCGTATTACTCAACATTTCCACAAACTATTTTGTTCCTTCTGGGGGGGAGGGCTTTTTACCCTATTCAGTAACTCTGTCTTGAGGAAACGCAACAAGGTGGGGTTGTGGATCTGTGTACCAAGGATTTTGCATATTTCAGGGTCAGGAAGTATACATCCCTCAGGATCCAGAAATTAAGATATGGGACTCTCTGAGGCCCTTATAAGGTGTGGACAACTCTCTCTCAACTCTTTAGGGGCTAAGTCAATTATATCTTTAATAAGCATGAGCGAACTGAGAGGCAATGGGGCCCCACAACTGGACGAGAAACCCCCCCAGACCCTCAAAGTGCTACGTATAAGAGGGTTGGGTATTAAGTTTAGGGCTGGGGTGGTCTGTCGGCCAGCAAGAGGGCCCGGGGAGAAGAAGGGAGAAGAGCAGTCTCCAGTGATAGCCAAGATTTATGAGAAGGTTTCCTAATCCAATCTATGGCTCTAGAGAGCTGAATAGCAACCATATAGGACTTGGGATCTGGAAGGCCTATATCCCCATTAGCCTTAGGTTTAGTCAGAGTGTCAAAGGAGATACGAGGGTTTTTACCTTTCCAAATAAACTTGCGGATATGTTTATTTAGGGATGTAAAGTAGGAATTGGGGATATCAATAGGGAGAACCTGCATCATATATGTGAGTTTTGGCATGATCAGTGACATAAAGATGTTCTTTCTTCCAAACCAGGAAAGGTATGGAGAATCTAGAGAGTCCATCTGAGCTGTCATAGATGCTAGGAGATATTTTGATCCCCAGGTATGTTAGCTGTTGGGTTTGCCAATTAAAAGGGGAATCTATTTGGAGGGAGGAGAGACTTGCAGAGGAGAGGCCCATATGTAAACCTGGGATTTGGAGGGGTTAACTTTAAAATTGAAAAGGGAACCAAAAAGGCTGAGTGTTGATAGGATCTTGGGCATGGAACTCTGTGGATTAGTGGTGATGATCAGTAAATCATCAGCAAAGGCGGCCAATTTAAATTCTCGAGGCCCCACTTTCAAACCCTTAATATCTCTATCTTGTCTGAGGGCTTGCAGCAGAGATTCCATTACTAGGACGTAAAGAAGAAGAGGAGAAAGGGGGCTTTCTCGGCGTCCGTGCAACGCAAGACCAGGGGAATGGATTTGTGAGAGGCGAAAAAGAGGGCATCTAATATTTTTGTGGTATTATCTTTGCCTTCACGGCCTTTGACAAAGCCAACTTGATCTGGGTGGATTAACTCAGGAAGCAGGTTTTGTAACCTAGAGGCTAACATCTTGGCTAAAAGCTTAAGGTCAATATTAAGTAGGGAGATTGGGCGGTAGCTGGAGCAAGTCGTGGGATCTTTGCCTTCTTTGGGGATTATCGTAATGCCTGCTTTAGTCATTTCAGAGGAAAGTGGATGGTTAGCCATTGTTAGGTTGCAGACAGGGAGTAAGTGGGGTAGTAGGATATTTTTAAAGGCCAAATAATAACTTATGGGGAGACCGTCAGGGCCAGGGCACTTGCCTTTAGGGGTAGATTTAATAGCAGTGGTCAGTTCATGAATAGTGAACGGTTTAATCAGGGCTTCTTGTTGTGCCTGATTTAATGTAGGGAGGTCAAGGGTCTCCAGAAAGGAGCAAATATTGGACTCTCTGCTAGAGGAGGGATTAGGGAGGTTCGAGTTTGGGAGGTTATATAGGGACTTATATAATAATCTAAACTGTTCAGCAATTTCTTCTCCCTTAAAGAGTTGGACTCCTTGGGGGTATTTAATGGCTTGGACATAGCGGGAATTTCTCCTGTGTTTGATCCGGCTCATAACATATTTACAGGCTTTGTTGCCATGAGCAAACATCTTCTGTTGAGCGGACAGGAAAAATTTGGCTGATCGCTCATTTAGAAGATTTTTCAATTGAGTTCTAAGAGAAGAAAGACTGCTTATGTGCTTTTTCTGCCTGGTGAATTCGTGATAGCAAGGTGTTGAGTCTTTTTTCCGATTCTTTTTTAAGAAAAGAGCAAAGACTTATCAACCTGCCTCGGATATAGGCTTTGTGAGCATCCCAGAGAACTTGGGGAGACACTTCCGGCGTATTGTTGGATAAAAAGTATTCCTCTAAATAGGAGGAAATTTGGGCAGTGTGTTTGGCATTGTTCAGCAAAGACTCATTGAATTTGCAGTTTGGTTGCCTGGCATTCTTTTGGTCCGGACATATATTACAGAAGACCGGTGAGTGGTCTGATAAGGTGATGTCCCCTATTTTAGGCAGTGAGCAGAATTGCAGTTTCTCTTTAGAGACTAAGATGTAATCGATTCTGCTGTAGGAGTTATTTGCAGAAGAATAAAAGGAGTAGTCAATTGAGTCAGGGTTATGGCAACGCCATAGGTCTATAATTCTCAGGTTGTGTAATTTTGTATGCAACAATCTGAGAGTCTTTGCTGAAACAGGGGATTTTTTAGAGGATGTATCAATTAAAGGATTAAAAGCCACATTAAAATCCCCAGCGACAATTAGGAAACCTTCTCTGTGTTGCTCTATTAGAGAGAAAATGGGGATAAGCCAGCTAAGCTGACCAGTATTTGGGGCGTAAATGTTTACAAACGTGAACAAAGAGTCCTGTACATGAGACTTATATTGAAAAGGGAGGCCTCTGCGGAAGCCTATACTGACCCACCTCGAGGCTGCACCCCCGGCCCCACAGTGGTACCAACAGGGGAATTTAGAGAAAGAAAGGTTGGGATAATTATTGTGTTTGAAGTGTGTCTCCTGAAGAAAGACCACCGAACATTTCTCTTTGTGCAGGAGAGAGAAGATCTGGCTTCTTTTAGAGAGGGATCTCAGCCCCTTAACATTGTAAGATGCTAGTTTAAAGTCAGCCATAACTTTTTTGGTAGGTGAGGAATCAAAGGTCTATACGTGGTACAGCTAGGGAAGAGTTGACCAACCAGATACTCCGTGAGGAGGTGAGTGTAGCCACGAGGAGAGCCTGAGGACATCAGAATTTCTCGGTAGTCCCATTCATAAGCTTTCTTTCCCTGCGGGGATCCCCTTTTACACAGTTGAAAGAGCGGTAGAGCATTTCCTGAGTACCTGTCAGAATAAGAACAAAGTGAAACACAAAACAAAACAGTAAATGGAAATAAAAGGTGATTGGATATCATCCAAACAAGATAAGTTATATAAATTATGCCTTTCAGAGAAGGTAACATAATATATGTGGGGGGATAGGGTAACATACCCAGTAGCACTTCCCTCTACAATAGCAAACGTACTGGAGCCTAATAGCCCTTGTGTTGGTGGTATAGGAAAAGTGGGGGTCAGTATAATGACTAGAAAGGCTCTTAACATCTGGCCCTTTATAGAGCATATAAGGGATAAGGAAAGAAATGGAATTTCATCTACACTCGTCCGGTGAAGAGGTTGATGTAGAGTGTTTAGGTGTATAGGCGAATGAGTGAGGGTACTTCACCTGGCACCTGATGTGTAAAAGAGCATAAGCAGACGGGGGGTTATTAGAACAATACAAGAGTTGATCAGCAATCTGGCCTGAATCTGACATGACTGGCCTGACCTTAAAACAGATGGGAAAACTCAGGGGAGAATTCCCTACTGTCTCTACATCTATTACCAGGTGGAGAGCGAGGCTCGGATAAAAAGCAAGCCAGGCCCTCCCCCCAGTATATAGCATGCAGTCAAAATTCAAACTTTGGAACAGTAACTCAGAGGAAATGAGTCCCATCTGATAGTTTTCTTGGTCTCCCAAACCTAGAGGGGAGAAAGTAGGGCAGACTACTTATCCACCATAGATAGTCGTTTGGGGGTGGAAAAGGAGTCTCTTCTTCTGCTTCTTTGGGGCCTTGGGGTGCGTTGGGGCTCCCAGGGGATCATCTTTGGGAGGTCAGGAAGAGAGTTCAGATTCTGGGCCATGTCCCAGTTAGCTATGGGTAGTGGGGGTATCTGGAGAAGATCGTATGCTTTGTCCAAATCTGTAAATGAGGAGATACGGATGCGGTGACAATCGCGTAGGAAGAATAATCCGAAAGGGAATGTCCATCTGTAGATAATCCTATGATGTCTCAACCAATCTGTGAGAGGTTTCAGGGCTTTACGCTTCTTGAGAGTTGATTGCGCCAAATGTTGAAAAATCGTGATGTTGTTTTCTTCCCACTTCACAGAGTTGGAGTTTCTGGCGCTTGCAAGTATGGCCTCTTTCACAGGGAAATGCAGGAATTTACAAATTACATCCCTGGGGGATCATTCGCCTGCGGCTTGGGTCTGAGGGCTCTGTGTGCCCGTTCAAGCAGGACCTCATGTGCCGAATCAGGACCTAAGATCTTGAGGCATATCTGAATTACCGTCTCTAGAATGTCCATAGCTGAGATGGTTTCTGGTAGCCCTCTAAAGCGCAAGTTATTGCACCTGCTTCTATTTGCTTGGTCCTCCATGGCTGTATATAAGGCATTTATGTGAACCTGAGCTAGCGAAATGTTAGAAGACACTTCGCTCTGGTGTTGGAGGATTGCGGCCTGAGTTTCCTCCAAGGCCTCCACTCTCCTGCCAATATGTTTAACATCCTCCTTTATAGCAGAAATGTCCACACTAAGGGGGCCCAGGGCTTCTGCGAGAGCTTATTTTAAGAAAGCTCTGGAAATTGGCAGGCATTCCGCCTCACTGGGTTCATCCCCTACCTTATCGCTGCAAGCAGCTGCAGGCGGCTTGTGTCCGGAGTGTGGTGTGCCGGGCACCATCTTGGAATTGCGGCTCACTGCCACAGCTGCAGCCTTTTGAATAAATTTCTCCATCTCCCCGGCCTGATTTTGGGAGCAGTTGCTTCCTAGCTGGTCTGTGGACTTTTAGCTCCCGATCTTGACCATTTCAGCATCCAGTTAGCTTATGACGAAGTGCTGATAGGGATATGCAGGCAGGAGAGCAACGCTTCACACGTCCATCCGGTTCGAGCGCTGGCTCCGCCCCCTGCTCTCCTGGTATTCTGACCAAGGATTCCATCTGATGATTCTTTGTGGACTCCTGTTGTACTTAATTACTCTCCTGGTATTTGACCCCTGCTTCTCCTGACTATTCTCTGCTTTATCCTCTTGTACTATGTTGCTCTCTTGGTATTGACCCGGTCCATTCACTATCCGTTATTTGTCTTTTCTGTCCTCCCAGCATGTATTCTAAGCTAGGGATTGCCGTCCAGTTGTCCCCTGTCATCAAGACTTGCAAGGCAAGTAGGCAGGGCCAGGGGTAAGGATGGAGCGCAGTGGTCACTACCCTCCCCTCTGTGTGTACGTTACCGTTACACATGGTAACATTTAATTCTTTGTGTGTTATTAGTTTAAGCAGACTGTGAGTGTCTATTGTTGTGACTTACATGAGGATCAGATCACATTTTATGACCAATTTGTGCAGAAATCCATATAATTCCAAAGGGTTCACATACTTTTTCTTGCAACTGTAGCTAGAAGGTCCCAAAGCATCTTTGTTACAAATATTGACCCCAAAGTTCATTATTTATATATGTAATAACCTTCCATTATCATTAATCCCAAACTCCTTTTTCTTGTATCCCAAGTGTGCTAATGCGCATTCCTTACTTTATTAGAAGACTAGCAGAAGGACCCAACTTCGCATGGGTATATTTAATCTATTTCATTTAATGTTTGTGTGTGTCGTTAAAAGATATTGACAATATCCACAATAACAGTGACACTTACAGTACCCCGCCCCTTCAACAGTGACCTCCACAGAGGCCTACCCCCTTAACAGTAACATCCACAGCGCCCTACCCTTTAACAGTGACCTGGACAGTTTTGTTAACAGTGTTTTCCACAATAAACCACCCCTTAACAGTGATCTCTACAGAGCTCTGTTCCCTTAAAATGTGACCTCCAGAACACCATGCCCCTTAATAGTGACCTCTACAGCACCCTTAACAGAGACCTCCACCGCGGCCGCCCCTTTAACAGGGACCTTCACAGCATCCCGCCCCCTTATCATTGACCTCCACAGCAGCACACCCCTTTAACAGTGACCTGGACAGCATCGCACCCCCTTAACAGTGACCTCCACAGCAGCCCACCCATTTAACAGTAGCCTCCCCAGCGACCGCCCCTTTATTAGTGACCTCTACAGCATCCCACCCCTTAACATTTGCCTCCATAGCAGACCGCCCCCTTAACTGTGACTTCCCTGTACCCTTAACAGAGACCTGCACTGTGCCCGCCCCTTTAACAGTGACCTTCACAGCATCCCACCCCCTTATCAGTGACCTCCACAGCAGCCTTCCCCTTTAACAGTGACCTGGACAGCGTCCCGCTTCTTTAACAGTGACTTCCATAGCAGTCCACCCCTTTAACAGTGACCTCCACAGGGCCGCCACTTTATTAGTGACCTCCAGAGTATCCCATTTCCTTAACAGTGATTTCCACAAAACCCCGTTCCCTTAATAGTGGCCTCTACAGCAATCTGCCACTTAACACTGACCTCCATAACGGACAGTCTCCTTAACTATGACCTCTATAGCAGCCTGTCCCTAGGGTGGCCAGAGGTCAGGTTTTAGGCAGGACATTTCAGCTTTCAGATTCCCTGTCCTCGTCCGGTGCAGGACCTGGACGGACACAGGGATGTTCTTTTGAACAGCTCACTCTCAGACAGCAGCACTGTGCTATGTGAGTGGACAGAAGTGGATTTTTACCTTAATTTGTTCAAGCCCCATCGACTGCGGAGTGGGAGGGGGTGTGGCTTAGCAGGACCTGGGGGCAGGGTTTTAAGTTCGTCTTTGAGGGTGGCCTAAATAGCCACTCTACCTGCCCCCTGAACTGTGACCTCCACAGCATGTGTGTATGTGCGTATGTGAAGATAAGGGCCTGCGAGCTTCTATTGGCTAATAATTTTTTGGGAATATCTCACACAGGGATGCCCTTTCGAACGTCTCACTGTCAGACAGCAGTACTGTGCTGTCTGAGCGTGAGCTGCAGGGAGAAAGTCACCCTCCCCCCCACCCCTTCAGCTGACAGAAGTTGATTTTTACCTTCATTTTTTCAATCACTGTTGGCTGCGGAGTGGGAGGGGCGTGGCCTAACCAGACCCTGGGTGTAGCTTAGGACCTGGACGGACAAAGTTACTCACTCTCAGACAGCAGCACACTGCTATATGAGTGTGAGCTGCAGGGAGAAAGTCACCCTCTCTCCCACGCCTGCAGCTGACAGTTTATTTTTACCTTAATTTGTTCAATCCCCGTCGGCTGCAGAGTGGGAAGGGGCGTGGCTTAGCGGGACCTGGGGGCAGAGTTTTTAAGTCCATATTTTAAAGGTGGCCTGAATGGCCACCCTACCTGCCCCCTGAACTGTGACCTCAACAGCACTCCACTCCCTTAACAGTTTCAGCCATAGCGCCCTGCCCCTTTAAAGCTGACCTGCAGTCATGAAGAAAAATCGCTGGTTTGTTATGGAAACCTGGAGTAATACTGTGTGTATGTGGAGACTAAGGGCCTGCGAGCTTCTATTGGCTTATAAGGGACATGTGACCGTGTGTATGGCAGTTGGGATATAAAGAGAAAGACTTGCAGGCTTGTATTGGCTAATGCAGGTCATTTTTGGGGAATATCTCAGGAAGGGTACGTCTTAGAGAGTTGTGACCCCCCACAACATTTCTTTCCAGGTAGCAAGGGATGTGTATACCAAGTTTTGTTGAAATCCATGATTGTGTTTTTGATTTATCGCGGAACATACATACATACATACATACTGTATATACAGCCAGGTCCATAAATATTGGGACATCGACACGATTGTAACATTTTTGGCTCTATACACCACCACAATGGATTTGAAATGAAACTAACAAGATGTGCTTTAACTGCAGACTGTCAGCTTTAATTTGAGGGTATTTACATCCAAATCAGGTGAACGGTGTAGAATTACAACAGTTTGCATATGTGCCTCCCACTTGTTAAGGAACCAAAAGTAATGGGACAATTGGCTTCTCAGCTTTTCCATGACCAGGTGTGCGTTATTCCCTCATTATCCCTATTACAATGAGCAGATAAAAGGTCCAGAGTTCATTACAAGTGTGCTATTTGCATTTGGAATCTGTTGCTGTCAACTCTCAAGATGAGATCCAAAGAGCTGTCACTATCAGTGAAGCAAGCCATCATTAGGCTGAAAAAACAAAACAAATGCATAAGAGAGATAGCAAAAACATTAGGCGTGGCCAAAACAACTGTTTGGAACATTCTTAAAAAGAAGGAACTTACCGGTGAGCTCAGGCAACACCAAAATACCCAGAAGACCACGGAAAACAACTGTGGTGGATGACCAAATAATTCTTGCCCTGGTGATGAAGACACACTTCACAACAGTTGGCCAGATCAAGAACACTCTCCAGGAGGTAGGTGTATGTGTGTCAAAGTCAACAATCAAGAGAAGACTTCACCAGAGTGAATACAGAGGGTTCACCACAAGATGTAAGACATTGGTGAGCCTCAAAAGCAGGAAGGCCAGATTAGAGTTTGCCAAACGACATCTAAAAAAGCCTTCACAGTTCTGTAACAACATCCTATGGACAGATGAGACCAAGATCAACTTGTACCAGAGTGATGGGAAGAGAAGAGTATGGAGAAGGAAAGGAACTGATCATGATCCTAAGCATACCACCTCATCAGTGATGCATGGTGGTGGTAGTGTCATGGCGTAGGCATGTATGGCTGCCAATGGAACTGGTTCTCTTGTATTTATTGATGATGTGACTGCTGACAAAAGCAGAAGGATGAATTCTGAAGTGTTTCGGGCAATATTATCTGCTCATATTCAGCCAAATGCTTCAGAACTCATTGGACTGTGCTTCACAGTGCAGATGGACAATGACCCAAAGCATACTGCAAAAGCAACCAAAGAGTTTTTTAAGGGAAAGGAGTGGAATGTTATGCAATGGCCCAGTCAATCACTTGACCTGAATCTGATTAAGCATGCATTTCACTTTCTGAAAACAAAACTGAATGGAAAATGCCCCAAGAACAAGCAGTAACTGAAGACAGTTGCAGTAGAGGCCTGGTAGAGCATCACCAGGGATGAAACCCAGCGTCTGGTGATGTCTATGGGTTCCAGACTTCAGGCTGTAATTGACTGCAAAGGATTTGCAACCAAGTATTAAAAAATGAAAGTTTGATTTATGATTATTATTCTGTCCCATTACTTTTGGTTTATTAACAAGTGGGAGGCACATTTGCAAACTGTTGTAATTCATACGCCTTTCACCTCATTTGGATGTAAATACCCTCAAATTAAAGCTGACAGTCTGCAGTTAAAGCACATCTTGTTTTTTTTTTTATTTCAAATCCATTGTGGTGGTGTATAGAGCCAAAAATGTTAGAATTGTGTCGATGTCCCAAAATGTATGGACCTGACTGTACGTCCTTCTTTATATATATAGATTGGCACAAGATTGTCTATTCTCCTAGGTCTGTTTAATCACATACATCTTGCTATCTTATTTCTTGTGTCTCAAGTATACTAATGTGCATTCCTTACTTTGCAGCGAGCCGGACCGCAGAGGAAAAATGTCAGGCTACGGTGGGCCAATAAGGATAGTAGTTGGTTGTACTCATGGTTAGCAGAGCCTCCCTGGGTCAGCATGCAGTGATGGAGAAGACAGCCCTAAATCCTTCGGGACACTCTCTACTGCAGAGTACACCAGCCAGATGGAAGTTGAGGTGCTCTTGATGGTATAGGTGTTTAAGGTGCTTTGGTGGCAGGGCCCCTGTGTTTGTGATGCCAGCACCGTAAAGTGCTAATGTTGAGAGTAGTAGAAAGCCTGAGGAGCCAGTTGTAGTAGAAAACAGTTGAACATTTATTGAATCAATCTTCTTAGGGCAGTTGTTACAGTTCATCAATACAGCAACACAATAATCCAGATGTTGATATAACTGTAATTCCTTATAAGCAGGTCTGGCAATTGTCAGTCGAGGAGTTTTCTAATGCTGTAACTTTGAAGGCAAATAATGGGTACAATTGTACTAAGTCTACTTTCTAGCACTCTAGGTACTGAATATAATGATTTCCTATTTATCTTCAGCAATTCAATAAGGGAATTCTTCCCTCGTGGCAGGCAAACTCTCTGTTATATTATTTGATGCAGGATGCTCTTCTGAAATATTCAGTTCACTATGTTCCCAGAAGGCATTTCGTGAAAAAGGACAATTCTGCACACTAATTATCCAGTTGTGTGCAGGTACCTTTAAGTTCCTCCTGTTCACTTGTGTTGTTGAAGTCCCTTGGCTAGACTCAGCTCTAATTTTCACTAGACTTGCTTTATATTCATACTTAGACTTACTATACTGTGCTGGGCTGCTGTAACTCCTTAGTCTGTCATCTCCAGGCTTGATCAGGGCCCAGAGGAAAGAAAGGCAGCTACATTGTGGAGCTTGCATGTTCTCCTTCTCCATACACTTCTTCCTCCTCTCCTGCTATACTCTGAACTAACTAAATTCACTTTCTGTTCTAAACACGCCCCAAGCTATATACATTATGTGGTGCCAGCACCACCTAGGGGCGAATAGATGTAATGACAATGCCAGCCTGATATTAGGAAATACAATATATTAAATACATTGAATATTACATTTTGCAGCAATTTAAAGTACCCACATATAGCACATAATGGGGCACTGCAACTTTATTAGAAGATTGACACACTGATTGTCTAGTCTTCTAAGTATTTTTAACCACATACAGCTTGCTATCCACCTCACAAAAAATTTAATTTGGTTCCCTATTTAATCAGTGAATGTATATTTATCCCTCCAAGTCATAGATGATTACTACTGACCTGAAAATTAGATAAGTTACCCCAGATTTCCTAGAAGTTCTGCAGATGATTATATGGGGGTCTAAATAGATTCCGCTCAACATACAGTAGATTGCTGGCTGATATTTTTCAAGTCTAGTGTTTACAAGTAACTCTACATCTCTAAACTTTTGCAAACTCTACATCAGTCATCTATCGCAAAAACAAAACTGTCAAATCATCTGTCTTTGTCTGGGGTAAGACAAGTGATAGATGTTGACATTGTTTTGCTTCACAAATGTACAGCTAAAGCTTCTCAACATCTTGATTTTCAGAATATAGAACAAAGCAGTAAATAAATGACATGTCACTATTGGAAAACTCAGAATTAGAAACAGCAGAAGAGACAAAATATAAGCATTTACATACAAATAAATCTAAGGAGCTTACATAGATTATAGCCAATATTAATAATCCATGGTCTTTATTTTTCATGGTCCAAGATGCACTGTATTTAAGGTGTTATAGTCACCCTTGTCATGGACAGCATTACATTTTTTAAAGAAAAAATAAGTTTTTGCATTCCCAAGACCCACGCTTTTTTTATTTTTCTTTATATGGAGTTGTGTGAGGGCTTGATTTTTGGGGAAAGACTTGTATTTTTCATTGGTATCAATTTGGAGTAAATAGCGCTTTTTCATTGCTTGTTATTACGTTGAATAAATTAGCAATTCTGTCTTTTTTTTTATTACGACGTTCACCTTAGGGGATAATTTACATGAATCACAGAAAAAAATGCACCAAACGGATATGCCACTGACTATACTAGCTAGTCATACAAGCAGATATTAAAAGCTGAGACTTTTGCTAATATATTCCTGTCAGGAAGATATCGGAGCCCATCATGCACCACATCATGGTCTCTCAGCATGGCAAGGGGTCCTACCACTACACTAACTGTGGTGTGAACACGGTCTGAAGGTGATGAAATCCAGCTCACAGCCAAGCTTCCACACAACCGCATAGCAGGACAACTAATGCAATGTGAATAAAGCAAGACTGTAAGCCACACCCATATCAGACCGTGTGATGGAGGTTAGTTTACATGATATTTATGTAGTCTGGGTCGTCACGGACGCGGAAATACCAAACATAAGGGAAAGATTTTTTTGGGCAACATTTTTCATTAAAAAGCATATTTTCAATGAAAAAAAAAGCGTAATATTTTTAATGGGATTTTTTTATTGAATAAATGATAAAAAAAAAAATCCCACTTAGGTCCCTTTCACACGAGCGTGATTTTCGCGCGGGTGCCATGCGTGACGTGAACGCATAGCACCCGCACTGAATCCTGACCCATTCATTTTAATGGGTCTGTGTACATGAGCGTTGTTTTTCACGCATCACTTCTGTGTTGCATGAAAATCGCAGCATGTTCTATATTCTGCGTTTTTCACGCAGCCCTGGCCCCATAGAAGTGAATGGGGCTGCGTGAAAAACGCATTGCATTCGCAAGCAAGTGCGGGTGCGATGCGTTTTTCACTGATGGTTGCTAAGAGATGTTTGTAAACATTCAGTTTTTTTATCACGCGCGTGAAAAACGCATCATCAAAACGCATTGCACCCGCGCGGATAAAACTAAACAACTAAACGCAATCGCAGACAAAACTGACTGAACTTGCTTGCAAAATAGTGCGAGTTTCACTGAACGCATCCGGCCCTAATCTGCAACGCCCGTGTGATACCAGCCTTAGTAGTCCCACAAGAGGACTATAACACTCAGCTTTTTGATTGCTTTTAAAATGCAATGCACTATCCCTATAGCAATGCTATTCTGACATTGACCAGCAGGCTGCAACTTCACAAACATCGGCACCCCTCGGTCGCATTTGCGGGGTGCCTATAGGAGACAGAGGGAGTCCACTCACTCTGTCAGCACTTTACATGCAGCGGGCGCCCCTGCCCACGGCATGAAAGTGTTAAACAGCCCGAATCGGCACTCCTGTCGGTCTGGGCTGTTAGAGCAAGGCAGCGGCTCTCATGTGACCCGTGCAGAGCTTGGACTGGGCCGCCGTAAAAAAAGCAGCGGCCCAGCCTAAGGCCCTTTAGTCACCGCCGTAAAAATGGGTGATCACTAAGGGGTTAAAGTGACAAGAGGAATGAGTCTTATTTCCACACTGGAAGAATCAGCACCAGACAGGGCAGTTGATGAAGAAGCCGTGCAATGTAAAACATCTTCTGAAGGTACAGAAATTACAGCCGAAACACACTTTAAGAAAGTAGTTCGCAACAGCTATCTGGATTTTAGAAATGGAAATCATAGAAAATGGAAAACTAACATCCCCCTCAGCCAATTTAAAAGAATTAGAAGAAACTGCTTGAGCGATCTTGATTTTATAACTCAGAGTTATACCCTCAAGGATAGGTTTATAGCAAAAGGATACCCATTTAAAGTGATTGAAGCAGCCTATAAGAGGGCTGAAAAACTAAAACAAAAGGTTTACTGCCTAAAGCCTATACTTGCTCTGGCTTTAAAAATACGAATAGTAATTTTAGTAAAAATGTTATTTCATATAATATTGCAAACCAAAAACGAATCCAAAGAGTATTACTGAGACCATGGCCTATATTAATTAAAGGGGTTATCCCATCTCATACATCGGGGCAAATTACCAGGATATGCCCCCAATATCTGATAGGCACGTGTCCCACCTCTAGGACTCATCCCTATCTCTAGAATAGATTCGAGCAAAGTTAAGGAGACAGATCAGGCATGCATGGCCGCCCTCCATTCATTTCGATGAGACTGCTGAAAATAGCTGAGCTTGGCTATTTTTGGAAGTCCTATAGCAATGAATGGGAAGTGCACCACTGCAAGCACGACCACTGTTCCATTCACTTATATGGGGCTGATGGAAATAGCCAAGCCAGGACGTGTCTGTTTTCAGCAGCTCTATAGAAATAAATTGGGGAGGCCGCGCATACGGGGTCTGTTCTCCTTCACTTTGCGGGCAACATTCTAGAGATAAGTGTGGGTCCCACCTCTGGCTATATGCCCCAAATAGGCCAACTCCATTTACCTCCTAATAGTCACACAAAATAGCTGAGTGGAGTGGGTCCAGGCAGGAGCCCAATCCGCTCAGATAATCCTGGTATAACACATAGTTAGATAGTACCCATGTGCTATGCAAGCCTTTAGCCAAACTCATTGGGCACAGGCAGGAGCAGCAATGTGTGCTCCTGCCCATAGGATTATTATTAAAAAAAGCTAAATTCATTCATAAAGTATATTATAAAAATGATTGTAGGGCATTTGGGATTTTTTTAAATTAAAATTGCATTAAAGTTTAGTTACTCTTTAAAGGGAACCTGTCATTAACTTTACGCTGCCCACACTAATGGCAGCATCAACTAGAGACAGGTGAGTTGATTTCAGTAGTCTGTCATTTATAAGCTTAAAAGTAAGTGGTTGCCGAGAATCAACATCACAATCATTGCAGAGTAGGCCTGGAATAGAGTAACGGCCACCTGAGAAGAGTCATGGTTATTCATGAATTCCTGCTCTCCTGCCCACCTGCTGATGACTGATAGTCTATACCTAGTTTTCTCCCTTTCTCTCTAGGAGAGACCTGCCAATCATCATCAGATGGGTGAGGAGAGCAGGAGATTATGAATAACCATGACTCTTCTCAGGTAGATTTGACTCTCTTCAAGGCCTGTGCTGCAATGATTATGATGCTGGTTCTCAGCAACCACTTACCTTTAGTTCATGAGTGACACACCGCTGACATCAGCATTTCTGTCACTATTTTATGCTGCCCTCAGTGAGGTCAGCATAAAGTTGATGACAGGTTCCCTTTAAGGGCTTTTCTCAAAGCCGAAGCAGAACTCAGGCAAAACTGTTAAGTGGTTAAGGATCCCATTTTAAAAGATAACATTCCCAAGACACCATGAATAACATAGCGTAGATCGAAGACTTTAACCCTTTTACTACTGGAGGTTTTTTATATATCTGTTCACATAGCTGTATGAGGGCTTATTTTTTGCAGGACAAGTTGTAATTCTAATACCACCATTAGTTATGGCAGTGTTTCCCAACCAGTGTGCCTCCAGCTGTTGCAAAACTACAACTCCCAGCATGCCCGCACAGCCAAAGGCTTTCTGGGCATGCTGGGAGTTGTAGTTTTGCAACAGCTGGAGGAACACTGGTTGGGAAACACTGAGTTAAGGCATAAAATGTAGTTGGAAGCGGTAAACATTTTTTAAATGGGGTGGAATTGGAAAAAAAATGCAATTCCTCCACCGTTTTATGGGTTTTGCTCCTGCAGCGTTTTGTTTGTGGAAAATGTGACCCATGCCCTTAATTCTATGAGTCAGTACAATTACAACGATACCCCATGTGTATAGTTTTTTTTATGTCTAAATAGTGTAAAAATAAATGAAACTTTGATAAAAAAATATATTTTTTTTACATCACTATATTCTGACCCGCATAACTTTTTTATATTTATATCTACTAAGCTGTTTAGGGGCTCATTTTTTGCGTGACAATGTATTGTTTTTTATTAATACCATTTTGGAGTGTGCGTGACTTTTTGATCACATTTTATTAAAAAAATTTGGGTAAGAGAAGCAATGAATCAGTAATTTTGACCCTTTTTGCCGTTATGCCATTCGCTGTATTGGATTTTTTTTTTATATTTTAATAGTATAGGAGTTTTCAGTTGTGGTGATACTCATGATGTTTATATTTATTGTTATTTAGGTATTTCATTTTTAATTATACGGAAAGGGGTGTGAGTGAAACTTTTATTATTTTTTTTAAACTTTTGTGTGATGCTTTTGAAGCTCAAATATGAGCCTATAAATTTAGTTTTTTGAATTTTCAATTTTGTTCTATCAGGGACTTTTTAAATGGGATTTAAACTGAAAATTCCTAATTTCTTATCCTTGCCAAAATAAGAATTGCAGCATGAAGATTTTCAGCTTCGTCAGCGAGAATCATTGTGTTCAGTGCAACTACCAATGCCTCCCTATTCCGCACGGAACATTGGTGGGAAGCCCAGAGTTTTTGCGCATTTAGATGCCGTGATCTCACTTGATCACGGCATCTGAAGCCTTTAATTGCCTTGATCGGCATTATTGCCGGTCATGGTAATTAGCTGCAGGTCTCTGCTGCTAATTACCTGTACATTTACGACGCTGGTAGTGAAAGGGTTTTAAGAGAAATTCCAGTTATAAGAAGTTATTCCCCATCCACTGGATAGAGGATAACTATAAGATCATTGGGGGTCTTACCTCATTCCTGATAGAGAGATTGAATTGTGAGCTCCACGGAGACAACAAGTAAAGACAAAGTGCTGGAGAATATGTTGGTGCTATATAAGTGAGTAAAATAAATCTTAATTTACAGTATGTATGTGACTGAGTTTTTTAATAGTGTTTTAATGCTGTGGACAATCGGAGCTGGACTGGGAGTGGGGGGGGTGGAGAGTGTTTAAATGGTTCTTCTTAGCACTTTTTTGGCTATATAACGGTCTTTTGTGTTTGTACATCTCAATCAATCAGTTGTCTCTGTTACTTGAAGAAGGGGATCTGGAGCCCAGAAATGCTTTGCATCTGACACTTTATAAAGAACAACTATTGGATTTTTTTTCCTCCTCTGAACTAAAGCCTTTGGAAAAGTGCCTATGTGATGTCCTTCTGTGCAATTGATTAGACTGGATGCTGTTTATTGTACAATGCAAAAGGGATCTTTAGGGGATCTTTTTAGCATTCTATGTTTGCCGAGGCACGCAGCCTACCCTGTCCAGTGAACCACTTCTTGCTGTGGCTTGTAAATGTTGGAAAGAGAAACGGGTATTTATTTTTTAGATTGTCAAGAAATCGGACAAGTACCTGTTACCAGAGAAAAATGTATGTAGATACAATCCACTACTGGCTACAATTTTAATATAGTGATATGTGCTGTATATACAGTAGTGTTGAGCGCGAATATTCTAATCACAAATTTTTATCGCGAATATCGGCACTTTGAGAATTCACAAAGATGTACAGTATAGTGCTATAAATCTTTTTTCATCAGTACTCTCACTGCTTCGTGCTTGTGGACCAATGACAAGACTGCAATATCTTTGTCTGAGCTTAGCAACCAATAGGAAAGTTGCCTACCACTTACTATATAAGAACCTCCCCAGCAGCCATTTTCTGCTGTTTTTTTGTAGTTCTGAGATAGAGAGCAGTGTCCTTGCTGTGCTATGTGCTTTGCTAAATCATCTGGATTGTTATTAAATTACATTAGATAGTTAGTTAGATCATATATATAATACAGAGAGTTAGTGGGAGATAGTCAGCGTAGGTTAGAAAGTGATATAGTGTAGTGGTTCTAGTGTAGGGTGTTAGGTAGTGTGATAGGTTCTGCTGTCCATACATACATGCTACAGACATAGCGCTGGGATGTCACAACAATACTTAGTGCGCCAATCAGCAATATCTCCTCAGACCTGACAAAATGTGAAGTTGCATGTATTGCATCAAAACTATGCGCATCATTAGTGCCGACTTGCACAATAGCGAATATATTTGAGCACTCTATCAGGAGTTCTTCCTCACAGTCACAAACATTGCTGCCAACTATTTTCTCCAGTCTCAGGAAACTTCTAGCAGCTTGAAAAATTTAGCAAAAGTGATCCACGCAATACCCGCAAATTACATTGGCGATTTTCGCAATCAAGAAAATAATGACTGGAGATCGCGAATTCTAGAATTCTAGAATTCATAGCGAATATTAGGCCATACATTTGAGAAATATTGTGAAAACAAATATTGCCTATGCCGCTCATCACTAATACAGCAGATGTAGAGTATTCTCTCCATTGTCTTTCTCGCAGATTTTTTTTTTCCCTCATCTTTAAAGGCTTGTCTATTTTTTTTTATTACATTAATTGACTGTAATACTGTAATACAATTATTAGAAATGTCGCTTACTTAGACTAGCTGATTAAAAGGTTTGTGCCATAATCTACTTTTCCCTCTAGGGCAAGCATGTCAAACTCAAAGGCTAACATGGGCCAAAAAAACTATAAGACGCGCCTAGGTTTTTGAGGAGGAAAATAAGAAAAAAATATTTTTAACCAAAAGTTGTGCTTTTGGTGGGCTTTGAATTAATGGTGGTCTGTGCGTGACACTATTATGGGGGATCTGTGGATGGCACTGTTATGGGGGATCTGTGGATGGCACTGTTATGGGGGATCTGTGGATGGCACTGTTATGGGGGATCTGTGGATGGCACTGTTATGGGGGATCTGTGGATGGCACTGTTATGGGGGATCTGTGGATGGCACTGTTATGGGGGATCTGTGGATGGCACTGTTATGGGGGATCTGTGGATGGCACTGTTATGGGGGGATCTGTGGATGGCACTGTTATGGGGGGATCTGTGGATGGCACTGTTATGGGGGATCTGTGGATGGCACTGTTATGGGGGACCTGTGGATGGCACTGTTATGGGGGACCTGTGGATGGCACTGTTATGGGGGATCTGTGGATGGCACTGTTATGGGGGATCTGTGGATGGCACTGTTATGGGGGATCTGTGGATGGCACTGTTATGGGGGATCTGTGGATGGCACTGTTATGGGGGATCTGTGGATGGCACTGTTATGGGGGATCTGTGGATGGCACTGTTATGGGGGATCTGTGGATGGCACTGTTATGGGGGATCTGTGGATGGCACTGTTATGGGGGGATCTGTGGATGGCACTGTTATGGGGGATCTGTGGATGGCACTGTTATGGGGGATCTGTGGATGGCACTGTTATGGGGGATCTGTGGATGGCACCGTTATGGGGAGATCTGTGGATGGCACCGTTATGGGGGATCTGTGGATGGCACCGTTATGGGGGATCTGTGGATGGCACCGTTATGGGGGATCTGTGGATGGCACCGTTATGGGGGATCTGTGGATGGCACCGTTATGGGGGATCTGTGGATGGCACCGTTATGGGGGATCTGTGGATGGCACCGTTATGGGGGATCTGTGGATGGCACCGTTATGGGGGATCTGTGGATGGCACCGTTATGGGGGATCTGTGGATGGCACCGTTATGGGGGATCTGTGGATGGCACTGTTATGGGGGATCTGTGGATGGCACTGTTATGGGGGATCTGTGGATGGCACTGTTATGGGGGATCTGTGGATGGCACTGTTATGGGGGATCTGTGGATGGCACTGTTATGGGGGACCTGTGGATGGCACTGTTATGGGGGACCTGTGGATGGCACTGTTATGGGGGACCTGTGGATGGCACTGTTATGGGGGACCTGTGGATGGCACTGTTATGGGGGATCTGTGGATGGTACTGCTATGGGGTGGGATATCTGTGGATGGCATTGTTATGGGGGATCTGTGGATGTCATTGTTATGAGGTGGGGGATCTGTGGATGGAACTGTTATGGGGTGGGATATCTGTGGATGGTACTGCTATGGGGTGGGATATCTGTGGATGGCATTGTTATGAGGTGGGGGGATCTGTGGATGGAACTGTTATGGGGGGGATCTGTGGATGACACTGCTATATGTCATCCACAGATCCCCCTCATAACAGTGTCCCCCAATACACTGGCCCTCTGCTCACCGAAGTATTTATAAACGTGAATCCTTATCCTGTTATTAAGTTGAACTAACGCTGCCCTCTCCCATGTTCCCATGTTCCCCTGTATCCCCACAGCACTTACGAACACGCTTCCATAGCAGGCAGAGCGGACGGCAGCAGTAACGTCACTCACTGACGTCGCGCGTCTGCTCCGCCTGCTTCATTCATAAAGTGGGCGGAGCAGGCGCTCGACGTCAGTGAGTGACGTTACTGCTGCTGTCCTCTCTGCCTGCTATTGAAGCTTAAGTAAGGGGGACATGGGAACATGGGAGAGGGCAGCGTTAGTTCAACTTAATAACAGGATAAGGATTCACATTTATAAATACTTTGGTGAGCGGCGGGGCCCGGTGTAAGAGTACAGTGACTGCACCGGGCCCCGCCCCTAGTTACGGACTCCAGCCCCTCCTCTCTCCCGGCTCATACATAGCAGTCTGCGATGCTGCATCTTTGCCGGGCCGCAAAGATATTCATTGCGGGCCGCATGTTTGACACCCATGCTCTAGGGCATATTTTCCTCAATTACTCTAGCTCTCGTTCCTTCCTGGATTATTATATTATTATTTTTTTTTTCAGATTTACCTCATTTGCAGTTTTCTCTTATCCACCATGTTTGAATCCTACTTCCTGGTTCATCATGTGACTGCTGTATAATTGTGTCTTAGGGCAGTTACATGTGTCCTGACATTAGCAGATCATGTGACACTAACCACACCCCTTGTTCTTACCAGGGATACTTTCACGCCCTACATTGCAAGGCTCCACATAACCAACAGCAACTGAATATCAAACCTAATTTGCCACAGGGTGGAATGGTAGGCTAATAGGCATATATAAGACAGTTTTGATAAATGTTATTTGGGGAAATTAATATAACAGTGATATCTGTTGGGCAGGACACATTTGCATTAGGGGCACAAGCCCTTTAAGCTTGGTCTATTTCCTTGAAGCCAACAATATCTGTTTATGGGCACACAGGGAATTTGTAGGTGTCTGACTACAGGTGTGCTATGATGCCTGCTCTGTTTACATGTGACTATCCAGAAGCATAACATAAAGCGGCTTGCCCCACTGCAAAATTTGTAACAGCCATGCACCCTTTATAATACTGGTATCTTCTTAGAAGCAGGCACTAGGGTCCTACAACCCTACTACCTCGGCACTAATTATAGCTTATGCCCATTGATGTAATCGTTTTATTTTGGACTCCGGTTCTCTACCCTTTCAAATGAACATTTAATATTTTTCTATGTCTTTCTACTAATCCAAAATATCAGACAATATGGCATCTACTATGCCCCATCAATTCCCTATTAAAGTAATTCTATCAGAGACATATCCTGATTGTCATAGGATTAAAAACCATTGACTGGTGAAGTGACATTGGTTAGGGCTGTTACAAATTTTGCATTGGGGCAAGGGGCTTTATGTTATGCCTCTTGCATATAATATTAGGCAAATTGTGAAAAGTTAGCTCTTGAAGTTGGTATTTGACATGAAAGCATAAAATTCAGTTGTTAGATGTGCATCTACAAAACCAAAGATCTTGTGGGGTGAGAAAGAGATGGTACTATGGGAAACAGACAAGGCGCTAGAGTCAGTGCGTTGCTCTATGGTTCTGTTGGGAAACCTTGGATCATGGCATTCATGTGGATATTACTTTGAGCAGGATAAAGGTCTCTGTCCCACTGGAAAAATTGTTTCAGGAACAGTTTGAAGAGCATGACAAAGTGTTTAAGCTTATAATCTGTCCTCTGAATTCCTTAGCTCACAATCCAAAACAACATTGTTAGAATGCGTTTAAAAAAAAAGTTTGAGCCTCGAAGGTCCTCCCTTACAATTTACAGGATTTAAAGTATTTGGCACCAGCTAAAGCCTCTTTAATAGGGATGAGCGAACTCGAACTGTATAGTTCGGGTTTGTACCGAATTTTGGGGTGTCCGTGACACGGACCCGAACCCGGACATTTTCGTAAAAGTCCGGGTTCGGGTTCGGTGTTCGTCGCTTTCTTCGCGCTTTTGTGACGCTTTCTTGGCGCTTTTTGAAAGGCTGCAAAGCAGCCAATCAACAAGCGTCATACTACTTGCCCCAAGAGGCCATCACAGCCATGCCTACTATTGGCATAGCTGTGATCGGCCAGAGCACCATGTGACCCAGCCTCTATTTAAGCTGGAGTCACATAGCGCCGCCCGTCACTCTGCTCTGATTAGCGTAGGGAGAGGTTGCGGCTGCGACAGTAGGGCGAGATTAGGCAGATTAACTCCTCCAAAGGACTTGATTAACTGATCGATCTGCAGCTGTGGATCATTGAGCTGCTGATCCTCAATTGCTCACTGTTTTTAGGCTGCACAGACCGTTTGTCAGTCTCATTTTTCTGGGGTGATCGGCGGCCATTTTGTGTCTTGTGGTGCGCCAGCACAAGCTGCGACCAAGTGCATTTAACCCTCAATGGTGTGGTTGTTTTTTGGCTAAAGCCTACATCAGGGTGAAGCTGTCACACCAAGTGCATTTAACCAGCAATAGTCTGTTCATTTTTTGGCCATATACAAAATCAGGGGCAAGCTGCGCCTGTCACCAAGTGCATTTAACCCTCAATGGTGTGGTTGTTTTTTGGCTAAAGCCTACATCAGGGTGAAGCTGTCACACCAAGTGCATTTAACCAGCAATAGTCTGTTCATTTTTTGGCCATATACAAAATCAGGGGCAAGCTGCGCCTGTCACCAAGTGCATTTAACCCTCAATGGTGTGGTTGTTTTTTGGCTAAAGCCTACATCAGGGTGAAGCTGTCACACCAAGTGCATTTAACCAGCAATAGTCTGTTCATTTTTTGGCCATATACAAAATCAGGGGCAAGCTGCGCCTGTCACCAAGTGCATTTAACCCTCAATGGTGTGGTTGTTTTTTGGCTAAAGCCTACATCAGGGTGAAGCTGTCACACCAAGTGCATTTAACCAGCAATAGTCTGTTCATTTTTTGGCCATATCCCAGTCTAATTCTGTCACTAAATCCATACCGGTCACCCAGCGCCTAAATACTAGGCCTCAAATTTATATCCAGCTAAATCTGTCCCTAGTGCTGTAGCTGGGCGAGTTATTTAGTGTCCGTTCAAGCACATTTCTTGTTCTGGGTTGAAATACAATTCCCAATTTAGCAATTTCATAATTTAGTGGTTCCTGCTATATCAGAGCTATTTGAAATCTATCCCAAAAAGGGTATATAATATTGAAGGTGCACATTGGGTCATTCAGAATAACTTCACACACACCCGCTACTGTGTATTTCCAAGTCTAATTCTGTCACTAAACCCATACCTGTCACCCAGCGCCTAAATACTAGGCCTCAAATTTAAATCCCTCTAAATCTCTCGTTACCCACCGCTGTACTGTTGTTGCTGGGCAAGATATTTAGTGTCCGTCAAAGCACATTTTTTGTTCTGGGTTGAAGTACAATTCCCAATTTAGCAATTTCATAATTTAGTGGTTTCTGCTATATCAGAGCTATTTGAAATCTATCCCTAAAAGGGTATATAATATTGAAGGTGCACATAGGGTCATTCAGAATAACTTCACACACACGCTTCTGTGCATTTCCAAGTCTAATTCTGTCACTAAATCCATACCGGTGACCCAGCGCCTAAATACTAGGCCTCAAATTTAAATCCCTCTAAATCTCTCGTTACCCACCACTGTACTGTTGTTGCTGGGCAAGATATTTAGTGTCCGTCAAAGCACATTTTTTGTTCTGGGTTGAAGTACAATTCCCAATTTAGCAATTTCATAATTTAGTGGTTTCTGCTATATCAGAGCTATTTGAAATCTATCCCTAAAAGGGTATATAATATTGAAGGTGCACATAGGGTCATTCAGAATAACTTCACACACACGCTTCTGTGCATTTCCAAGTCTAATTCTGTCACTAAATCCATACCGGTGACCCAGCGCCTAAATACTAGGCCTCAAATTTAAATCCCTCTAAATCTCTCGTTACCCACCGCTGTAAGTTGCTGGGCAAGATATTTAGTGTCCGTCAAAGCACATTTTTTGTTCTGGGTTGAAGTACAATTCCCAATTTAGCAATTTCATAATTTAGTGGTTTCTGCTATATCAGAGCTATTTGAAATCTATCCCTAAAAGGGTATATAATATTGAAGGTGCACATAGGGTCATTCAGAATAACTTCACACACACGCTTCTGTGCATTTCCAAGTCTAATTCTGTCACTAAATCCATACCGGTGACCCAGCGCCTAAATACTAGGCCTCAAATTTAAATCCCTCTAAATCTCTCGTTACCCACCGCTGTACTGTTGTTGCTGGGCAAGATATTTAGTGTCCGTCAAAGCACATTTTTTGTTCTGGGTTGAAGTACAATTCCCAATTTAGCAATTTCATAATTTAGTGGTTTCTGCTATATCAGAGCTATTTGAAATCTATCCCTAAAAGGGTATATAATATTGAAGGTGCACATAGGGTCATTCAGAATAACTTCACACACACGCTTCTGTGCATTTCCAAGTCTAATTCTGTCACTAAATCCATACCGGTGACCCAGCGCCTAAATACTAGGCCTCAAATTTAAATCCCTCTAAATCTCTCGTTACCCACCGCTGTACTGTTGTTGCTGGGCAAGATATTTAGTGTCCGTCAAAGCACATTTTTTGTTCTGGGTTGAAGTACAATTCCCAATTTAGCAATTTCATAATTTAGTGGTTCCTGCTATATCAGAGCTATTTGAAATCTATCCCAAAAAGGGTATATAATATTGAAGGTGCACATTGGGTCATTCAGAATAACTTCACACACACCCGCTACTGTGTATTTCCAAGTCTAATTCTGTCACTAAACCCATACCTGTCACCCAGCGCCTAAATACTAGGCCTCAAATTTAAATCCCTCTAAATCTCTCGTTACCGCTGTACTGTTGTAGCTGGGAAAGTTATTTAGTGCCCGTCAAAGCACATTTTTTGTTCTGGGTTGAAGTACAATTCCCAATTTAGCAATTTCATAATTTAGTGGTTCCTGCTATATCAGAGCTATTTGAAATCTATCCCAAAAAGGGTATATAATATTCAAGGTGCACATTGGGTCATTCAGAATAACTTCACACACACGCTTCTGTGCATTTCCAAGTCTAATTCTGTCACTAAATCCATACCGGTCACCCAGCGCCTAAATACTAGGCCTCAAATTTATATCCCGCTGAATTTGAATACAATACATTGGGCCAAATAATATATTTGTTGTTGTGGTGAACCATAACAATGAGAAAAACATCTAGTAAGGGACGCGGACGTGGACATGGTCGTGGTGGTGTTAGTGGACCCTCTGGTGCTGGGAGAGGACGTGGCCGTTCTGCCACATCCACACGTCCTAGTGTACCAACTACCTCAGGTCCCAGTAGCCGCCAGAATTTACAGCGATATATGGTGGGGCCCAATGCCGTTCTAAGGATGGTAAGGCCTGAGCAGGTACAGGCATTAGTCAATTGGGTGGCCGACAGTGGATCCAGCACGTTCACATTATCTCCCACCCAGTCTTCTGCAGAAAGCGCACAGATGGCGCCTGAAAACCAACCCCATCAGTCTGTCACATCACCCCCATGCATACCAGGGAAACTGTCTCAGCCTCAAGTTATGCAGCAGTCTCTTATGCTGTTTGAAGACTCCGCTGGCAGGGTTTCCCAAGGGCATCCACCTAGCCCTTCCCCAGCGGTGAAAGACATAGAATGCACTGACGCACAACCACTTATGTTTCCTGATGATGAGGACATGGGAATACCACCTCAGCATGTCTCTGATGATGACGAAACACAGGTGCCAACTGCTGCGTCTTTCTGCAGTGTGCAGACTGAACAGGAGGTCAGGGATCAAGACTGTGTGGAAGACGATGCAGGGGACGATGAGGTCCTAGACCCCACATGGAATGAAGGTCGTGCCACTGACTTTCACAGTTCGGAGGAAGAGGCAGTGGTGAGACCGAGCCAACAGCGTAGCAAAAGAGGGAGCAGTGGGCAAAAGCAGAACACCCGCCGCCAAGAGACTCCGCCTGCTACTGACCGCCGCCATCTGGGACCGAGCACCCCAAAGGCAGCTTCAAGGAGTTCCCTGGCATGGCACTTCTTCAAACAATGTGCTGACGACAAGACCCGAGTGGTTTGCACGCTGTGCCATCAGAGCCTGAAGCGAGGCATTAACGTTCTGAACCTGAGCACAACCTGCATGACCAGGCACCTGCATGCAAAGCATGAACTGCAGTGGAGTAAACACCTTAAAACCAAGGAAGTCACTCAGGCTCCCCCTGCTACCTCTTCTGCTGCTGCCGCCTCGGCCTATTCTGCTGCTGCCGCCTCGGCCTCTTCCTCCGCCTCTGGAGGAACGTTGGCACCTGCCGCCCAGCAAACAGGGGATGTACCACCAACACCACCACCACCACCTCCGTCACCAAGCGTCTCAACCATGTCACACGCCAGCGTTCAGCTCTCCATCTCACAAACATTTGATAGAAAGCGTAAATTCCCACCTAGCCACCCTCGATCCCTGGCCCTGAATGCCAGCATTTCTAAACTACTGGCCTATGAAATGCTGTCATTTAGGCTGGTGGACACAGACAGCTTCAAACAGCTCATGTCGCTTGCTGTCCCACAGTATGTTGTTCCCAGCCGGCACTACTTCTCCAAGAGAGCCGTGCCTTCCCTGCACAACCAAGTATCCGATAAAATCAAGTGTGCACTGCGCAACGCCATCTGTAGCAAGGTCCACCTAACCACAGATACGTGGACCAGTAAGCACGGCCAGGGACGCTATATCTCCCTAACTGCACACTGGGTAAATGTAGTGGCAGCTGGGCCCCAGGCGGAGAGCTGTTTGGCGCACGTCCTGCCGCCGCCAAGGATCGCAGGGCAACATTCTTTGCCTCCTGTTGCCACCTCCTCCTTCTCGGCTTCCTCCTCCTCTTCTTCCACCTGCTCATCCAGTCAGCCACACACCTTCACCACCAACTTCAGCACAGCCCGGGGTAAACGTCAGCAGGCCATTCTGAAACTCATATGTTTGGGGGACAGGCCCCACACCGCACAGGAGTTGTGGCGGGGTATTGAACAACAGACCGACGAGTGGTTGCTGCCGGTGAGCCTCAAGCCCGGCCTGGTGGTGTGTGATAATGGGCGAAATCTCGTTGCAGCTCTGGGACTAGCCAATTTGACGCACATCCCTTGCTTGGCGCATGTGCTGAATTTGGTGGTGCAGAAGTTCATTCACAACTACCCCGACATGTCAGAGCTGCTGCATAAAGTGCGGGCCGTCTGTTCGCGCTTCCGGCGTTCACATCCTGCCGCTGCTCGCCTGTCTGCGCTACAGCGTAACTTCGGCCTTCCCGCTCACCGCCTCATATGCGACGTGCCCACCAGGTGGAACTCCACCTTGCACATGCTGGACAGACTGTGCGAGCAGCAGCAGGCCATAGTGGAGTTTCAGCTGCAGCACGCACGGGTCAGTCGCACTACAGAACAGCACCACTTCACCACCAATGACTGGGCCTCCATGCGAGACCTGTGTGCCCTGTTGCGCTGTTTCGAGTACTCCACCAACATGGCCAGTGGCGATGACACCGTTATCAGCGTTACAATACCACTTCTATGTCTCCTTGAGAAAACACTTAGGGCGATGATGGAACAGGAGGTGGCCCAGGAGGAGGAGGAGGAGGATGAGGAAGAGGGGTCATTTTTAGCACTTTCAGGCCAGTCTCTTCGAAGTGACTCAGAGGGAGGTTTTTTGCAACAGCAGAGGCCAGGTACAAATGTGGCCAGCCAGGGCCCACTACTGGAGGACGAGGAGGACGAGGATGAGGAGGAGGTGGAGGAGGATGAGGATGAAGCATGGTCACAGCGGGGTGGCACCCAACGCAGCTCGGGTCCATCACTGGTGCGTGGCTGGGGGGAAAGGCAGGACGATGACGATACGCCTCCCACAGAGGACAGCTTGTCCTTACCCCTGGGCAGCCTGGCACACATGAGCGACTACATGCTGCAGTGCCTGCGCAACGACAGCAGAGTTGCCCACATTTTAACCTGTGCGGACTACTGGGTTGCCACCCTGCTGGATCCACGCTACAAAGACAATGTGCCCACCTTACTTCCTGCACTGGAGCGTGATAGGAAGATGCGCGAGTACAAGCGCACGTTGGTAGACGCGCTACTGAGAGCATTCCCAAATGTCACAGGGGAACAAGTGGAAGCCCAAGGCCAAGGCAGAGGAGGAGCAAGAGGTCGCCAAGGCAGCTGTGTCACGGCCAGCTCCTCTGAGGGCAGGGTTAGCATGGCAGAGATGTGGAAAACTTTTGTCAACACGCCACAGCTAACTGCACCACCACCTGATACGCAACGTGTTAGCAGGAGGCAACATTTCACTAACATGGTGGAACAGTACGTGTGCACACCCCTCCACGTACTGACTGATGGTTCGGCCCCATTCAACTTCTGGGTCTCTAAATTGTCCACGTGGCCAGAGCTAGCCTTTTATGCCTTGGAGGTGCTGGCCTGCCCGGCAGCCAGCGTTTTGTCTGAACGTGTATTCAGCACGGCAGGGGGCGTCATTACAGACAAACGCAGCCGCCTGTCTACAGCCAATGTGGACAAGCTGACGTTCATAAAAATGAACCAGGCATGGATCCCACAGGACCTGTCCGTCCCTTGTCCAGATTAGACATTAACTACCTCCCCATAACCATATATTATTGGACTCCAGGGCACTTCCTCATTCAATCCTATTTTTATTTTCATTTTACCATTATATTGCGATGCTACCCAAAGTTGAATGAACCTCTCCTCTGCCTGTGTGCTAGGCCTAAATATATGCCAATGGACTGTTGCAGTGGTGGCTGACATGAAGCCTGATTCTCTGCTATGACATGCAGACTAATTCTCTGCTGACATGAAGCCAGATTGTCTGTTACGGGACCTCTCTCCTCTGCCTGGGTGCTGGGCCTAAATTTATGACAATGGACTGTTGCAGTGGTGGCTGACGTGAAGCCTCATTCTCTGCTATGACATGCAGACTGATTCTCTGCTGACATGAAGCCAGATCGTCTGTTACGGGACCTCTCTGCTCTGCCTGTGTGCTAGGCCTAAATATATGCCAATGGACTGTTGCAGTGGTGGGTGACGTGAAGCCTCATTCTCTGCTATGACATGCAGACTGATTCTCTGCTGACATGAAGCCAGATTGTCTGTTACGGGACCTCTCTGCTCTGCCTGTGTGCTAGGCCTAAATATATGCCAATGGACTGTTGCAGTGGTGGGTGACGTGAAGCCTCATTCTCTGCTATGACATGCAGACTGATTCTCTGCTGTCATGAAGCCAGATTGTCTGTTACGGGACCTCTCTGCTCTGCCTGTGTGCTAGGCCTAAATATATGCCAATGGACTGTTGCAGTGGTGGGTGACGTGAAGCCTCATTCTCTGCTATGACATGCAGACTGATTCTCTGCTGACATGAAGCCAGATTCTCTGTTACGGGACCTCTCTCCTCTGCCTGTGTGCTAGGCCTAAATATATGCCAATGGACTGTTGCAGTGGTGGCTGACGTGAAGCCTCATTCTCTGCTATGACATGCAGACTAATTCTCTGCTGACATGAAGACAGATTCTCTGTTACGGGACCTCTCTCCTCTGCCTGGGTGCCGGGGCCTAAATATCTGAGAATGGACTGTTCCAGTGGTGGGTGACGGGAAGCCAGATTCTCTGCTATGGAACCTCTCTCCAATTGATTTTGGTTAATTTTTATTTATTTAATTTTTATTTTAATTAATTTCCCTATCCACATTTGTTTGCAGGGGATTTACCTACATGTTGCTGCCTTTTGCAGCCCTCTAGCCCTTTCCTGGGCTGTTTTACAGCCGTTTTAGTGCCGAAAAGTTCGGGTCCCCATTGACTTCAATGGGGTTCGGGTTCGGGACGAAGTTCGGATCGGGTTCGGATCCCGAACCCGAACATTTCCGGGATGTTCGGCCGAACTTCTCGAACCCGAACATCCAGGTGTTCGCTCAACTCTACTCTTTAACACAACAGATATATCTATACATAAGCAAATCGAAGTTGATGAAGTGGAATTCGATCCGAATTTCAGGAAAAATTTGATTTGCACCGAATCAGAATTTCCTCACGCTTCGTGGTAACTAATTGCATTTTTTCCTAAAATGGCTGCTGCACGTGTTAGGACATGAGCAAGGAACTCTGGGAATAAAATATCACCCACAATGCCATGCATGCAGCCATTCAGTAGCCAGCCAGCACTGTGATGTCACAGCCCTATAAATAGCCTCAGCGTTCTTGGATTCAGCCATTTTCCATTGTACTTAGTGCAGGGAGAGACGTCAGCAGGTGCTAGGGACATGGGTAGAAAATACTTTAAAACTTTTATTTTGCTGTATAGAAGTTCAGGGACAGGATAGGGAGGAATCATTCCACAGTATTAATGCTATTACACCTTGCTACACTGACTGCAGAACCAAATTGCCATTATACAGCTCTGTAATTAAAGCAAACCGTTCTTGTTATTGGGGTGCAAGTGCTGTTTGATACAGTCATTAACAGGGTTTATTACAAGGAAATATTTCTATGTCTTATTTGCCCTTGTGTGGTGCAGCTATATGTTCTAAACCATTTTTTGGCTTGTATTAGTGGGGGGGGGGGGGGGGAAGCTTATTAGCCGTTGTGTGGTGAAAAGAGAAAATTACAGCCCTTTTTGGAGTGTATTAGTGCCAAAAAAAAATATATTATTTGCCGTTCAGAGGTGCAGTTATACAGCCAGGTCCATAAATATTGGGACATTTACACAATCCTAACCTTTTTTTGCTCTATGTGCTTTAACTGCAGACTGTCAGCTTTAATTTGAGGGTATTTACATCCAAATCTGATGAACGGTGTAGAATTACAACAGTTTGCATATGTGCCCCCCACTTGTTAAGGGAAAAAAAGTAATGGGACAGTTGGCTTCTAAGATGTTCCATGGCCAGTTGTGTGTTATTCCCTCATTATCTCAATTACAATGAGCAGATAAAAGGTCCAGAGTTCATTTCAAATGTGCTAATTGCATTTGGAATCAGTTGCTGTCAACTCTCAAGATGAGATCAAAAGAGCTGTCACTATCAGTGAAGCAAGCCATTGGGCTAAAAAAGAAAAACAAACCCATCAGAGAGATATCAAACACATTAGGCGTGGCCAAAACAACTGTTTGGAACATTCTTGAAAAGAAGGAACACACCGGTGAGCTCAGCAACACCAAAAGACCCAGAAGACCACGGAAACCAACTGTGGTGGATGACAGAAGAATTCTTTCCCTGGTGAAGAAAACAACAATCAAAAAAAGAAAGTGAACAATCAAGAGAAGACTTCACCAGAGTGAATACAGAGGGTTCTCCACAAGATGTAAACCATTGGTGAGCCTCAAAAACAGGAAGGCCAGATTAGAGTTTGCCAAACAACATCTAAAAAAGCCTTCACAGTTCTGGAACAACATCCTATGGACAGATAAGACCAGATAAGACCAAGATCAACTTGTACCAGAGTGATGGGAAGAGAAGAATATGGAGAAGGTAAGGAACTGCTCATGATCCTAAGCATACCACCTCATCAGTTAAGAATGGTGGTGGTAGTGTCACGGTGTGGGCATGTATTGCTGCCAATGGAACTGGTTCTCTTGTATTTTTTGATGATGCGACTGCAGGATGAATTCTGAAGTGTTTCGGGCAATATTATCTGCTCATATTCAGCCAAATGCTTTAGAACTCATTGGACTGTGCTTTACAGTGCAGATGGACAATGACCCAAGGCATACTGCAAAAGCAACCAAAGAGTTTTTAAAGGGGAAGAAGTGGAATGTTATGTAATGGCCAAGTCAATCCCCTGACCTGAATCCAATTGAGCATACAGTTGCAGTAGAGGCCTGGTAGAGCATCATCAGGGATGGAAACCCAGCATCTGGTGATGTCTACAGTCATGTGAAAAAATTAGGACACCCTTTGAAAGCATGTGGTTTTTTGTAACATTTTTAATAAAAGGTTATTTCATCTCCGTTTCAACAATACAGAGAGATTAAAGTAATCCGACTAAACAAAGAAAACTGAAGAAAAGTCTTTTCAAGATCTTCTGTAAATGTCATTCTACAAAAATGCCTATTCTAACTGAGGAAAAAGATAGGACACCCTTGCCCCTAATAGCGAGTGTTACCTCCTTTGGCTGAAATAACTGCAGTGAGACGGTTCTTGTAGCCATCTACCAGTCTTCGACATCGGTCTGAGGAAATTTTACCCCACTCCTCAATGCAGAACTTTTTCAGCTGTGAGATGTTTGAGGGGTTTCTTGCACGTACAGCCCTTTTCAAGTCACCCCACAGCATCTCAATGGGATTCAAATCTGGACTTTGACTTGGCCATTCCAGGACTCTCCATTTCTTCTTTTTCAGCCAATCTTTGGTTGATTTACTAGTATGTTTTGGGTCATTGTCATGTTGCATGGTCCAGTTCCGCTTCAGCTTTAATTTTCTAACTGATGGTCTCACATGTTCTTCAAGCACCTTCTGATACACAGTAGAATTCATCGTGGATTCTATGATGGTGAGCTGACCAGGTCCTGCTGCAGCAAAGCAGCCCCAAACCATGACACTTCCACCTCCATGCTTCACAGTTGGTATGAGGTTCTTTTCTTGGAATGCTGTGTTTGGTTTACGCCAAACATGTCCTCTGCTGTTGTGTCCAAATAATTCAATTTTGGACTCATCTGTCCAAAGAACATTATTCCAGAAGTCCTGGTCTTTGTCAACTTTATCTCTGGCAAATGTCAGTCTGGCCTCGATGTTTCTCTTGGAAAGCAAAGGTTTCCTCCTTGCACACCTCCCATGCAAGTTAAACTTGTACAGTCTCTTTCTGATTGTAGAGGCATGTATTTCTACATCAACAGTAGCCAGAGCCTGCTGTAGTTCTCGAGATGACACTTTAGGGTTTTTGGAGACCTCTTTTAGCATCTTGCGGTCTGCTCTTGGGGTGAACTTGCTGGGGCGACCAGTCCTGGGCATGTTGGCAGTTGTTTTGAAAGCCCTCCACTTGTAGACTATCTTCCGGACAGTGGAATGGCTGATTTCAAAATCTTTTGAGATCTTTTTAAATCCCTTCCCAGACTCATAGGCTGCTACAATCTTTTTTCTGAAGTCCTCTGACAGCTCTTTTGCTCTCACCATGGTGC
This sequence comes from Bufo gargarizans, assembly GCF_014858855.1. Lineage (NCBI taxonomy): Eukaryota > Metazoa > Chordata > Amphibia > Anura > Bufonidae > Bufo > Bufo gargarizans. The sequence goes on from NC_058082.1 coordinate 170,450,706, forward strand.
TCACTCTCACTTCAACAGTCAGGAGCACACCAAACTAAATGTCTGAGGTTTAAATAGGGCAAGCCTCATTCAACATGCAGAGTAACGATCTACTAATTATGTGCACCTGGTGTGATATACCTGTGTGAGATCTGAGCCAATTTAAGAGGGAATACATGTGAGGGTGTCCTATCTTTTTCCTCAGTTAGAATAGGCATTTTTGTAGAATGACATTTACAGAAGATCTTGAAAAGACTTTTCTTCAGTTTTCTTTGTTTAGTTGGATTACTTTAATCTCTCTGTATTGTTGAAACGGAGATGAAATAACCTTTTATTAAAAATGTTACAAAAAACCACATGCTTTCAAAGGGTGTCCTAATTTTTTCACATGACTGTATGTATTCCAGACTTCAGGCTGTAATTGACTGCAAGATTTGCAGATTTGCAACCAAGTATTAAAAAGTAAAAGTTTGATTTATGATTATTATTTTGTCCCATTACTTTTGGTTCATTAACAAGTGGGAGGCACATTTGCAAACTGTTGTAATTCCTACGCCTTTCACCTCATTTGGATGTAAATACCCTCAAATTAAAGCTGGCAGTCTGCAGTTAAAGCACATATTGTGTGTTTCATTTCAAATCCATTGTGGTGGTGTATAGAGCCAAAAATGTTAGAATTGTGTCGATGTCCCAATATTTATGGACATTACTGTATGTTCTAAAGCCTTTTGTGTGGCGTGTATAAGTGGAAAAAAGTAAGGGACTATTTGCCGTTCAGCGGTGCAGTTATATGTTCTAAAGCCTTCTTTGGCGTGTATTAGTTGAAAAAAAGGGGCTTATTAGCAGTTGTGTGGTGAAGTGAGAAAATTACAGACTTTTTTGGGGTGTTTTAATTTTCTTTTTATTTATTTATTTGATCTAACAGTATGTCAGACAGAGAAGTGCCAGTCCCTGCACAAGAGAGTGAAAGAGGCCGAAATGTTTCTGGCACAGGTCGCAACAAAGTAAGGGGGCATGGCAGCAGGAGTTGCAGCAAGAGGCCGGAGCTCCCGGTGTCATCTAGAAGTCGTGTTTTGACCAGAAACCCAGGGGTTCTTGAATGGTCGACTCGGTCATCCACTTCGTCCCAAGTGACATTAGATACCTCCAGCCAAGAGTCGGTGGGTACATCGGACACAACCTTTAGTTGGCATGGCCCGGGAGCAGGTCCTGTGCCCTCACCTGTCCTCAGCCGGCTTCTGTCCTTTTCTGTTCCCTCAGCCAGAGAAGAATTATATGCTATGGGTTCAGCTCCACTATACAGCGAGGACGAGCTACTAGAGGAGAGTCAGCAGATACTGGCCAGCCAAGATGTGCAGGAGACATCTGCTGCTTCCTCCACTAGATGATAAAGAGAGTGGCATGGGAGCTGGTGTTGCGAGCAGTCAGGCTCATGACCCAGAGACCGTTAAGGAGGTCATCAGTGAAGTTCAGACAGTACTCGATGATAATGATGTAGCTGATTGCACTTAGGAGCTGGGTGAATTAGGGGCTTCATCATTATCGGGAGAAGAGGGTGGCAGCTTGCCCGTAAGGCAGCGGCGGAGCCAGGAAGTCGCTAGCGTGGTCGGGAGTCAGCAGGGTGGCAGCAGTGGGAGGTCGGGAGCCAAACGTGCCCGGGGTAGACCACCAGCTTTGCAGGAGCCTACCTGCCTGGAAAGTAGTGGTGCAGGGGTTCAGGGAGGCAGCGGCAGTAGCAGTCAGCGGTGTGCCAGTTTTTTTGTTAAGCAGATGGAGGAGGTGAACATGGCCATTTGTAGAATCTGTGGGCAGAAGGTGAAGCGTGGCCAGGGTGCAAATGTTGGCACCACTGCCCTGCGTCAACATATGCAGCGTCACCATAAAGTGGCCGGGGAGAACAGTGGCTCCGATGTGGTGGTTCAGCCTGCTTCAACAACCGCTACATCACCCAGTGGCACACACCCGATTTCAGGCAGTCATGGCTCCACCACCTCAGCCGAAGGGGGCTGTCTGTCCTTCCCATCATCTGCTGGTCCTGATGCTCCTGGTCTTCCTCCTACTCCTCATCAGTAGAGTTGAGCGAACACCTGGATGTTCGGGTTCGAGAAGTTCGGCCGAACATCCCGGAAATGTTCGGGTTCGGGATCCGAACCCGATCCGAACTTCGTCCCGAACCCGAACCCCATTGAAGTCAATGGGGACCCGAACTTTTCGGCACTAAAAAGGCTGTAAAACAGCCCAGGAAAGAGCTAGAGGGCTGCAAAAGGCAGCAACATGTAGGTAAATCCCCTGCAAACAAATGTGGATAGGGAAATGAATTAAATTAAAAATTAAATAAATAAAAATTAACCAAAATCAATTGGAGAGAGGTTCCATAGCAGAGAATCTGGCTTCCCGTCACCCACCACTGGAACAGTCCATTCTCAGATATTTAGGCCCCGGCACCCAGGCAGAGGAGAGAGGTCCCGTAACAGAGAATCTGTCTTCATGTCAGCAGAGAATCAGTCTGCATGTCATAGCAGAGAATGAGGCTTCACGTCAGCCACCACTGCAACAGTCCATTGGCATATATTTAGGCCCAGCACCCAGGCAGAGGAGGGAGGTCCCGTAACAGAGAATCTGTCTTCATGTCAGCAGAGAATTAGTCTGCATGTCATAGCAGAGAATGAGGCTTCACGTCAGCCACCACTGCAACAGTCCATTGGCATATATTTAGGCCCAGCACACACACAGGCAGAGGAGAGAGGTCCCGTAACAGAGAATCTGTCTTCATGTCAGCAGAGAATTAGTCTGCATGTCATAGCAGAGAATCAGGCTTCACGTCACCCACCACTGCAACAGTCCATTGGCATATATTTAGGCCCAGCACCCAGGCAGAGGAGGGAGGTCCCGTAACAGAGAATCTGTCTTCATGTCAGCAGAGAATTAGTCTGCATGTCATAGCAGAGAATGAGGCTTCACGTCAGCCACCACTGCAACAGTCCATTGGCATATATTTAGGCCCAGCACACACACAGGCAGAGGAGAGAGGTCCCGTAACAGAGAATCTGTCTTCATGTCAGCAGAGAATTAGTCTGCATGTCATAGCAGAGAATGAGGCTTCACGTCAGCCACCACTGCAACAGTCCATTGGCATATATTTAGGCCCAGCACACACACAGGCAGAGGAGAGAGGTCCCGTAACAGAGGATCTGGCTTCATGTCAGCAGAGAATCAGTCTGCATGTCATAGCAGAGAATCAGGCTTCACGTCAGCCACCACTGCAACAGTCCATTGGCATATATTTAGGCCTAGCACACAGGCAGAGGAGAGAGGTCCCGTAACAGACAATCTGGCTTCATGTCAGCAGAGAATCAGTCTGCATGTCATAGCAGAGAATGAGGCTTCACGTCAGCCACCACTGCAACAGTCCATTGTCATAAATTTAGGCCCAGCACCCAGGCAGAGGAGAGAGGTCCCGTAACAGACAATCTGGCTTCATGTCAGCAGAGAATTAGTCTGCATGTCATAGCAGAGAATCAGGCTTCATGTCAGCCACCACTGCAACAGTCCATTGGCATATATTTAGGCCTAGCACACAGGCAGAGGAGAGGTTCATTCAACTTTGGGTAGCATCGCAATATAATGGTAAAATGAAAATAAAAATAGGATTGAATGAGGAAGTGCCCTGGAGTCCAATAATATATGGTTATGGGGAGGTAGTTAATGTCTAATCTGGACAAGGGACGGACAGGTCCTGTGGGATCCATGCCTGGTTCATTTTTATGAACGTCAGCTTGTCCACATTGGCTGTAGACAGGCGGCTGCGTTTGTCTGTAATGACGCCCCCTGCCGTGCTGAATACACGTTCAGACAAAACGCTGGCTGCCGGGCAGGCCAGCACCTCCAAGGCATAAAAGGCTAGCTCTGGCCACGTGGACAATTTAGAGACCCAGAAGTTGAATGGGGCCGAACCATCAGTCAGTACGTGGAGGGGTGTGCACACGTACTGTTCCACCATGTTAGTGAAATGTTGCCTCCTGCTAACACGTTGCGTATCAGGTGGTGGTGCAGTTAGCTGTGGCGTGTTGACAAAAGTTTTCCACATCTCTGCCATGCTAACCCTGCCCTCAGAGGAGCTGGCCGTGACACAGCTGCCTTGGCGACCTCTTGCTCCTCCTCTGCCTTGGCCTTGGGCTTCCACTTGTTCCCCTGTGACATTTGGGAATGCTCTCAGTAGCGCGTCTACCAACGTGCGCTTGTACTCGCGCATCTTCCTATCACGCTCCAGTGCAGGAAGTAAGGTGGGCACATTGTCTTTGTAGCGTGGATCCAGCAGGGTGGCAACCCAGTAGTCCGCACAGGTTAAAATGTGGGCAACTCTGCTGTCGTTGCGCAGGCACTGCAGCATGTAGTCGCTCATGTGTGCCAGGCTGCCCAGGGGTAAGGACAAGCTGTCCTCTGTGGGAGGCGTATCGTCATCGTCCTGCCTTTCCCCCCAGCCACGCACCAGTGATGGACCCGAGCTGCGTTGGGTGCCACCCCGCTGTGACCATGCTTCATCCTCATCCTCCTCCACCTCCTCCTCATCCTCGTCCTCCTCGTCCTCCAGTAGTGGGCCCTGGCTGGCCACATTTGTACCTGGCCTCTGCTGTTGCCAAAAACCTCCCTCTGAGTCACTTCGAAGAGACTGGCCTGAAAGTGCTAAAAATGACCCCTCTTCCTCCTCCTCCTCCTCCTCCTCCTGGGCCACCTCCTCTTCCATCATCGCCCTAAGTGTTTTCTCAAGGAGACATAGAAGTGGTATTGTAACGCTGATAACGGTGTCATCGCCACTGGCCATGTTGGTGGAGTACTCGAAACAGCGCAACAGGGCACACAGGTCTCGCATGGAGGCCCAGTCATTGGTGGTGAAGTGGTGCTGTTCTGTAGTGCGACTGACCCGTGCGTGCTGCAGCTGAAACTCCACTATGGCCTGCTGCTGCTCGCACAGTCTGTCCAGCATGTGCAAGGTGGAGTTCCACCTGGTGGGCACGTCGCATATGAGGCGGTGAGCGGGAAGGCCGAAGTTACGCTGTAGCGCAGACAGGCGAGCAGCGGCAGGATGTGAACGCCGGAAGCGCGAACAGACGGCCCGCACTTTATGCAGCAGCTCTGACATGTCGGGGTAGTTGTGAATGAACTTCTGCACCACCAAATTCAGCACATGCGCCAAGCAAGGGATGTGCGTCAAATTGGCTAGTCCCAGAGCTGCAACGAGATTTCGCCCATTATCACACACCACCAGGCCGGGCTTGAGGCTCACCGGCAGCAACCACTCGTCGGTCTGTTGTTCAATACCCCGCCACAACTCCTGTGCGGTGTGGGGCCTGTCCCCCAAACATATGAGTTTCAGAATGGCCTGCTGACGTTTACCCCGGGCTGTGCTGAAGTTGGTGGTGAAGGTGTGTGGCTGACTGGATGAGCAGGTGGAAGAAGAGGAGGAGGAAGCCGAGAAGGAGGAGGTGGCAACAGGAGGCAAAGAATGTTGCCCTGCGATCCTTGGCGGCGGAAGGACGTGCGCCAAACAGCTCTCCGCCTGGGGCCCAGCTGCCACTACATTTACCCAGTGTGCAGTTAGGGAGATATAGCGTCCCTGGCCGTGCTTACTGGTCCACGTATCTGTGGTTAGGTGGACCTTGCCACAGATGGCGTTGCGCAGTGCACACTTGATTTTATCGGATACTTGGTTGTGCAGGGAAGGCACGGCTCTCTTGGAGAAGTAGTGCCGGCTGGGAACAACATACTGTGGGACAGCAAGCGACATGAGCTGTTTGAAGCTGTCTGTGTCCACCAGCCTAAATGACAGCATTTCATAGGCCAGTAGTTTAGAAATGCTGGCATTCAGGGCCAGGGATCGAGGGTGGCTAGGTGGGAATTTACGCTTTCTATCAAATGTTTGTGAGATGGAGAGCTGAACGCTGGCGTGTGACATGGTTGAGACGCTTGGTGACGGAGGTGGTGGTGGTGGTGTTGGTGGTACATCCCCTGTTTGCTGGGCGGCAGGTGCCAACGTTCCTCCAGAGGCGGAGGAAGAGGCCGAGGCGGCAGCAGCAGAATAGGCCGAGGCGGCAGCAGCAGAAGAGGTAGCAGGGGGAGCCTGAGTGACTTCCTTGGTTTTAAGGTGTTTACTCCACTGCAGTTCATGGTGCCTGGTCATGCAGGTTGTGCTCAGGTTCAGAACGTTAATGCCTCGCTTCAGGCTCTGATGGCACAGCGTGCAAACCACTCGGGTCTTGTCGTCAGCACATTGTTTGAAGAAGTGCCATGCCAGGGAACTCCTTGAAGCTGCCTTTGGGGTGCTCGGTCCCAGATGGCGGCGGTCAGTAGCAGGCGGAGTCTCTTGGCGGCGGGTGTTCTGCTTTTGCCCACTGCTCCCTCTTTTGCTACGCTGTTGGCTCGGTCTCACCACTGCCTCTTCCTCCGAACTGTGAAAGTCAGTGGCACGACCTTCATTCCATGTGGGGTCTAGGACCTCATCGTCCCCTGCATCGTCTTCCACCCAGTCTTGATCCCTGACCTCCTGTTCAGTCTGCACACTGCAGAAAGACGCAGCAGTTGGCACCTGTGTTTCGTCATCATCAGAGACATGCTGAGGTGGTATTCCCATGTCCTCATCATCAGGAAACATAAGTGGTTGTGCGTCAGTGCATTCTATGTCTTTCACCGCTGGGGAAGGGCTAGGTGGATGCCCTTGGGAAACCCTGCCAGCGGAGTCTTCAAACAGCATAAGAGACTGCTGCATAACTTGAGGCTGAGACAGTTTCCCTGGTATGCATGGGGGTGATGTGACAGACTGATGGGGTTGTTTTTCAGGCGCCATCTGTGCGCTTTCTGCAGAAGACTGGGTGGGAGATAATGTGAACGTGCTGGATCCACTGTCGGCCACCCAATTGACTAATGCCTGTACCTGCTCAGGCCTTACCATCCTTAGAACGGCATTGGGCCCCACCATATATCGCTGTAAATTCTGGCGGCTACTGGGACCTGAGGTAGTTGGTACACTAGGACGTGTGGATGTGGCAGAACGGCCACGTCCTCTCCCAGCACCAGAGGGTCCACTAACACCACCACGACCATGTCCACGTCCGCGTCCCTTACTAGATGTTTTTCTCATTGTTATGGTTCACCACAACAACAAATATATTATTTGGCCCAATGTATTGTATTCAAATTCAGCGGGATATAAATTTGAGGCCTAGTATTTAGGCGCTGGGTGACCGGTATGGATTTAGTGACAGAATTAGACTTGGAAATGCACAGAAGCGTGTGTGTGAAGTTATTCTGAATGACCCTATGTGCACCTTCAATATGATCTACCCTTTTAGGGATAGATTTCAAATAGCTCTGATATAGCAGAAACGACTAAATTATGAAATTGCTAAATTGGGAATTGTATTTCAACCCAGAACAAGAAATGTGCTTGAACGGACACTAAATAACTCGCCCAGCTACAGCACTAAGGACAGATTTAGCGGGATATAAATTTGAGGCCTAGTATTTAGGCGCTGGGTGACAGGTATGGGTTTAGTGCCAGAATTAGACTTGGAAATACACAGTAGCGGGTGTGTGTGAAGTTATTCTGAATGACCCAATGTGCACCTTGAATATTATATACCCTTTTAGGGATAGATTTCAAATAGCTCTGATATAGCAGAAACCACTAAATTATGAAATTGCTAAATTGGGAATTGTATTTCAACCCAGAACAAGAAATGTGCTTGAACGGACACTAAATAACTCGCCTAGCTACAGCACTAAGGACAGATTTAGCGGGATATAAATTTGAGACCTAGTATTTAGGCGCTGGGTGACAGGTATGGGTTTAGTGCCAGAATTAGACTTGGAAATACACAGTAGCGGGTGTGTGTGAAGTTATTCTGAATGACCCAATGTGCACCTTGAATATTATATACCCTTTTAGGGATAGATTTCAAATAGCTCTGATATAGCAGAAACCACTAAATTATGAAATTGCTAAATTGGGAATTGTATTTCAACCCAGAACAAGAAATGTGCTTGAACGGACACTAAATAACTCGCCCAGCTACAGCACTAAGGACAGATTTAGCGGGATATAAATTTGAGGCCTAGTATTTAGGCGCTGGGTGACAGGTATGGGTTTAGTGCCAGAATTAGACTTGGAAATACACAGTAGCGGGTGTGTGTGAAGTTATTCTGAATGACCCAATGTGCACCTTGAATATTATATACCCTTTTAGGGATAGATTTCAAATAGCTCTGATATAGCAGAAACCACTAAATTATGAAATTGCTAAATTGGGAATTGTATTTCAACCCAGAACAAGAAATGTGCTTGAACGGACACTAAATAACTCGCCCAGCTACAGCACTAAGGACAGATTTAGCGGGATATAAATTTGAGGCCTAGTATTTAGGCGCTGGGTGACAGGTATGGGTTTAGTGCCAGAATTAGACTTGGAAATACACAGTAGCGGGTGTGTGTGAAGTTATTCTGAATGACCCAATGTGCACCTTGAATATTATATACCCTTTTAGGGATAGATTTCAAATAGCTCTGATATAGCAGAAACCACTAAATTATGAAATTGCTAAATTGGGAATTGTATTTCAACCCAGAACAAGAAATGTGCTTGAACGGACACTAAATAACTCGCCCAGCTACAGCACTAAGGACAGATTTAGCGGGATATAAATTTGAGGCCTAGTATTTAGGCGCTGGGTGACAGGTATGGGTTTAGTGCCAGAATTAGACTTGGAAATACACAGTAGCGGGTGTGTGTGAAGTTATTCTGAATGACCCAATGTGCACCTTGAATATTATATACCCTTTTAGGGATAGATTTCAAATAGCTCTGATATAGCAGAAACCACTAAATTATGAAATTGCTAAATTGGGAATTGTATTTCAACCCAGAACAAGAAATGTGCTTGAACGGACACTAAATAACTCGCCCAGCTACAGCACTAAGGACAGATTTAGCGGGATATAAATTTGAGGCCTAGTATTTAGGCGCTGGGTGACAGGTATGGGTTTAGTGCCAGAATTAGACTTGGAAATACACAGTAGCGGGTGTGTGTGAAGTTATTCTGAATGACCCAATGTGCACCTTGAATATTATATACCCTTTTAGGGATAGATTTCAAATAGCTCTGATATAGCAGAAACCACTAAATTATGAAATTGCTAAATTGGGAATTGTATTTCAACCCAGAACAAGAAATGTGCTTGAACGGACACTAAATAACTCGCCCAGCTACAGCACTAAGGACAGATTTAGCGGGATATAAATTTGAGGCCTAGTATTTAGGCGCTGGGTGACCGGTATGGATTTAGTGACAGAATTAGACTGGGATATGGCCAAAAAATAAACAGACTATTGCTGGTTAAATGCACTTGGTGTGACAGCTTCACCCTGATTTAGGCTTTAGCCAAAAAACAACCACACCATTGAGGGTTAAATGCACTTGGTGACAGGCGCAGCTTGCCCCTGATTTAGTATATGGCCAAAAAATGAACAGACTATTGCTGGTTAAATGCACTTGGTGTGACAGCTTCACCCTGATGTAGGCTTTAGCCAAAAAACAACCACACCATTGAGGGTTAAATGCACTTGGTGACAGGCGCAGCTTGCCCCTGATTTTGTATATGGCCAAAAAATGAACAGACTATTGCTGGTTAAATGCACTTGGTGTGACAGCTTCACCCTGATGTAGGCTTTAGCCAAAAAACAACCACACCATTGAGGGTTAAATGCACTTGGTCGCAGCTTGTGCTGGCGCACCACAAGACACAAAATGGCCGCCGATCACCCCAGAAAAATGTGACTGACAAACGGTCTGTGCAGCCTAAAAACAGTGAGCAATTGAGGATCAGCAGCTCAATGATCCACAGCTGCAGATCGATCAGTTAATCAAGTCCTTTGGAGGAGTTAATCTGCCTAATCTCGCCCTACTGTCGCAGCCGCAACCTCTCCCTACGCTAATCAGAGCAGAGTGACGGGCGGCGCTATGTGACTCCAGCTTAAATAGAGGCTGGGTCACATGGTGCTCTGGCCAATCACAGCCATGCCAATAGTAGGCATGGCTGTGATGGCCTCTTGGGGCAAGTAGTATGACGCTTGTTGATTGGCTGCTTTGCAGCCTTTCAAAAAGCGCCAAGAAAGCGTCACAAAAGCGCGAAGAAAGCGACGAACACCGAACCCGAACCCGGACTTTTACGAAAATGTCCGGGTTCGGGTCCGTGTCACGGACACCCCAAAATTCGGTACGAACCCGAACTATACAGTTCGAGTTCGCTCATCCCTACTCATCAGTCATTCCATCAGCAATCGATCACCAAAGCGATTGCCAATAGACAACAGTATGTTTGCACTAATCGAATGGCGCAGAAGCTCAATGTGCTCCTGGCCAAGTTGCTGGTGCTGACGTTCCTCCCTTTCCAAGTGGTAGACTCTGCTCCTTTCAGAGAACTGATGGCTTGTGCCGAGCCGAGGTAGAGAGTCCCAAGCCATCATTTCTTTGCCAAAAAGGCAGTACCAGCCCTACACATGTACAGTATGTAGAACAGAAGGTGAGCCAGTCCTTAAGCCTGTCAGTGTACGCAAAAGTGCATGGCAGCGCAGACGTGTGGAGCTCTAACTGCGGTCAGGGATAATACATGTCCTTTGCGGCCCACTAGGTGAATATGGCTCCTGCACAGCCACACCAGCAACTTGGCCAGGTGACGCCATTTTTCCGCCTTCACGTTCTCACGCCGCTGGTCCTGCAATAATGTCCGCCTCTGCCTCCTCATCCTCTACCGTGTCCTCAGCCTCCACTGCAGGGACAATTCACAGTGCCCCTCCAGCATACCACATGTTCAGGGCACGGCAGTGTCTCGCTGTTCTGCACCTCATTTGCCTGGGCGAATGGAGTCACACAGGTGAGGAACTGCTCCATGTCCTTCATCAAGAAATAGATTCCTGGCTTTCTCTGCGACAACTCAAAATCGGAACCATGGTAACCGACAACGGGAAGAACATGGTGTCGGTGCTGTGTCAATAAGGGCTGAGCCATGCGCCCTGCATGGTACACATGTTTAATTTGGTTGTTAAGCGGTTCCTAAAGTCTTCCACCCATCTGCAAGACATCCCAAAAATGGACAGGAAACTTTGTATGCACTTCAGCCACTCATACACCACAAAGCACACCCTCCTTGAGCTGCAGCAGCAGAACGGTGTCCCCCAACGTAGGCTGATATGCAACGTTTACACCCATTGGACTTCCACCCTCCATATGTTGGACCGACCATACGAACAGAGAAAGGCCATAAACAATTTCTTGATGATCCAAGCAGACAGTAGCACTCCCCTATGTAACTTCGATGTTAGCCAGTGGCAGCTCATGCGTGACACCTGCCATTTGCTCAGGCCCTTTGAGGAGGCCACCTTATTTGTCAGTCGCCATGACTATGGGATGAAAAACGTCATTCCACTGCTTCATGTCCTGGAACAGATGTTGGCAATTCTTTCTAGTCAGGGGACTGGAGACATGGCGCCTAGATCTCAAGGCCACATGAGCCCTGTGAAGGCTGAACCGGAGGTGAAGGTGGACAACATTGGAGCACAAGCAATGTGTAGTAAAATGGGTGGTTTTTACACACAGGTGACAGGAGAGGAGCAGCAGGAGCAGCCAAATAAGCTACTGGGCGATAAGGAAGATGAGGCAGAGGACCCAGATACACCGTGACGGTATGCAGTGGAAATAGAGGCAGGGACTCCCTCCGAGACTTTTTACAAATGGCTTAATGCATGCTCACTTGTTTGCGTAGTGACAGCCGAATTGTCACCATTCGGCAGAGGGGGGGGGCCATAATTACCCCAAGAAGAACTCGCCTGTCTACATAAAATGTGGAGAGACTGGCCTTTGTCAAGATAAATTAGGCGTGGATCAGCCAGGATTTCCACCCACCAATGCCTGATGCATCAGACTAGATCATCCATGGTGCCACACCAACACTTTGACAAAAGAGACCGGTTTCTTCTGGCTACCTGCCTCAGCTACTATTCTCATGATGTTACCCGCCTGATGCCATATATCTGATGCCAAGTGCTCCTTCTAACAACCACCATCTTCAGCTGGTACTAGTGTTGCCACCCAACTCCCCACTCTGTCACCGGGTCACTCTGTGGTCTCCTGATGCTGCTGCCACCTCCACATTATGTCACCTTGCCACTCCATGGTCTACTAATGCTGCTGTCACCTCACTACTCTGTCACTGGGCCATTCTGTGGTCTCCTCGTGCTGATGCCACCTCAACACTCTGTGGTCTCCTCATGCTGCTGCACATTATCACTCTGTGGTCTCCTCTTGCTGCTGCCACATCACCACTCTGTGGTCTCCTAATGCTGCTACCTCACCACTATGTCACTGGGTCACTCTGTGGTCTCCTCATGCTGTCCCCACCCTCCCCACTTCATGATTTGGCCACTATTTAGCCTTTTTGGCTAGGCTGATATCATCATTATGTCACCTTGCCACTCTATGGTCTCCTGCCACCCTGTGGTCTCCTGATGCTGCTGTCACCTCGACACTATGTCACCTTACCACTCTGTGGTCTCCTGATGCTGCTGCTACCTCAACACTATGTCACCTTGTCACTGTGTTTCTCCTGATGCTGCTGCTGCCACCTTCACACACTGTCCTCGTGTCACCCTGTGGCCTCCTACTGGTGCTGCTGCTGCTGCCACCTCCACACTGTGTCATTGTGCCACTCTGTGGTCTCCTCATGCTGCTGCTGCTACCCCACACTGTCATTGTACCACCCTGTCGCCTCCTCCTGATGCTGCTGCTGCCACCTCCACATTCTGTAATTGTGCCACTCTATGGTTTCCTGATGATGCTGCCGCCACCTCCACACTGTTATTGTGCCACTCTGTGGCCTCCTGATGCTGCTGCCACCTCCACACTGTCATTGTGCCACTCTGTGGCCTACTTCTGATGCTGCTGCCACCTCAAGACCCTGTCATTGGGCCACTATATAGTCTCCTCATGCTGCTTTCAGCTCAACACTATGTCATAAGGCCACTCTGTGGACTTCTCATGCTGTTCCAACCCTCCCGATGTCATGACTGGGCCATTATTTTGCCTTTTGGCCTGGCTGACAACATCATTTATTTTACCCTTCTTCTGATCTGTCATGAATGAGAATGAGATGCACAACAGATCCTGTCTATGTAACATCTGTAAGGCCTGCATGACATGGTCCCTATTTTGCATCAGAATTGGCCTATGATTTGGTAGTCGTAAGCAGGGGTTGGTACAAAACACTAGTGATGAGTGGCAGGGGCTATATTCGAATTTGCAATATTTCTTAAATATTTGGGCGAATATTCGTCATATATTTGAGAATTCAAGAATTTGTGATCTCCATTCATTATTTTCTTTATTGCGAAAATCGGCAATGTAATATTACCATATTGCGCATGCACAAAACGGGCATAGCCTAGTTTAGCAACTGTTTTCACTACGCAAAGTGTGATGAGATTAGAAAACATGGTTGCCAGCAATTTTCGCAACAGTGAGGAAGAACTCCTGATCACTGTAAGTGATTTGACATTACAGCACTGTATTTAATTACATTTCACATGCATTTCACTTTATATGCAGATAGAGTGTTTTAAAATATTTGCGATTGCGAAAATCATCGCTAATGATGCGAATGTTTTTCTGCAATACATACAACTTCACATTTTTTCAGGTCTAAGTAGATATTACTGATTGGTGCACTAAGTATTGTGACATCACAGCACTATGTCTGTAGCATGTATGTATGGACAGCATAGAAATATCTCTCACATGCACGTCCATTTTCATGCCTAACACTATATACCACACACACACAGTCTATAGATTAGAGTTTGCATCCTGTTAGTCAGGACTCAGGAGAAGCTTTCTTTGTCTGACCGCCAATATATGCTGGTTCATTTACAGTTACCCAGGGTGCACCACGGGGAGGCGAACCACTCCATACCGTACAGTCACTTCACTAGACAGGTACATCTCTGCTCAGCTGGCCAATATCAGATTGCTCCAAACCCATACACATACAATCGCAATACAATCCGATCTTATAACGGTAACATTAAAACTAATATTTCACCTTCAAAGTCTTAAATACTTTTTGATGTTTTGTTGAGGACATTATTTTCAATACTTGTATTAAAAAAGATTTGGATTATATGCTTGCATCTTTATCCTGCAGGTCCAGTCTGAGAAGCAGAGGATTGTGAGGGGGATCTGTTTCGAGCTATGGAGGAAGTTCAATGTCAGGCACACTAAGATGGCCATACTAAATGGTCCAGGTACAATGCTTACATTACTTTTGTATCTCTCGCCAACACTCTGTAATGTATATATACAGTTATGCAAATAAGTATTTTATCCCTTTACAAATGATTACTTAGTACCTGGTGTGACACATAGCAAATCAGCAGGTTAAATCATACATCTCTACCTCGCCATGAGTATATACAGTTGTGTTCAAAATAATAGCAGACATCACTAACCTGATCAATTACTGTTTTTAGTAGAAATAATATTTCTGCATGGCAAATAATTTACTAGCAGGTGTAGTAGAGCAAGGCCTCATGCACACGACCGTTCTGTTTTTAGCGGTCTTCCGCAATTTGCAGAACGGAATGGGCGGCCCATTGTAGAAATGCCTATTCTTGTCCGCAAAACGGAGAAGAATAGGATATGTTATATTTTTTTGCGGGGCTACAGAATGGAGCAACGGATGCGGACAGCACAGGTACAAATGTATGATGTAATCGTCTGATTTTGTGCGTTTCACACATACATAAATATATATACTGGTTGCTAGGCTACCGAGCATGCGCAATGGAGGACCGGGGACGCCGAGACGGACGCTATCACAGTACTCCGCTGTGTAAGTGTATTTCTTTTAATTTATGCAGCCGATTGACCGCCATTTAGCACATACAGGTGATCACTTTAATCAAAGAACAAGGCACTTTATGAACATGGTTATGTATGTTTGCGATCTTTGGAAGATCATTGACTAAGTTTCACAATGTATGTACACTAATGATTTTGATGTATACAATGAGTTTGCAATGAACTATGTCGTTTTTGATGTATTTGATGTTTTTTACATAATTGATCATGTAATTGTCACTCACTTTATTAATTGACTCACAAAGCATTGTGGGTATAAATGTAAATACTTTGACACCAACTGTTATGCTTGAGAAAGACTGCAATGAGCAGTTGAAATGTTGCACAGGAGAATAAAGCGGGTCGTTTTCACCTTTATCTTGGAGTGCTGCCTCTTCTTTGGAAAACTACAACTATATATATATATATATATAATACCACAGATGATGCAGCAGCACAGTCAGACGTTGTGCACTGGGTGCAATATTCCTCAGAGAGGCTGGCTTATCCTCCAACATATATATTCACCGAATGAAGAGGCAGCACTTCCAGTTATTGGTGATAGGGTGACGACCCCAAACTTTATTCCCAGCAACGTTTCGGCCTTCTCACTGAGGCCTCTTCATTCGGTGAATATATATATATATATATATATATATATGTGTGTGTGTATATATACACTGCTCAAAAAAAATAAAGGAAACACCTAAACAACACAATGTAACTCCAAGTCAATCACACTTCTGTGAAATCAAACTGTCCACTTAGGAAGCAACACTGAGTGACAATCAATTTCACATGTTGTTGTGCAAATGGGATAGACAACAGGTGGAAATTATAGGCAATTAACAAGACACCCCCAATAAAGGAGTGGTTCTGCAGGTGGTGACCACAGACCACTTCTCAGTTCCTATGCTTCCTGGCTGAAGTTTTGGCAACTTTTGAATGCTGGCGGTGCTTTCACTCTAGTGGTAGCATGATCCAGGATGGCACATCAATGCGAGCTGTGGCAAGAAGGTTTGCTGTGTCTGTCAGTGTAGTGTCCAGAGCATGGAGGCGCTACCAGGAGACAGGCCAGTACATCAGGAGACGTGGAGGAGGCCGTAGGAGGGCAACAACCCAGCATCAGGACCGCTACCTCCGCCTTTGTGTAAGGAGGAACAGGAGGAGCACTGCCAGAGCCCTGCAAAATGACCTCCAGCCACAAATGTGCATGTGTCTGCTCAAACGGTCAGAAACAGACTCCATGAGGGTGATATGAGGACCCGACGTCCACAGGTGGGGGTTGTGCTTACAGCCCAACACCGTGCAGGATGTTTGGCATTTTCCAGAGAACACCAAGATTGGCAAATTTGTCACTGGCGCCCTGTGCTCTTCACAGATGAAAGCAGGTTCACACTGAGCACATGACAGACGTGACAGAGTCTGGAGATGCCGTGAAGAAGGTTCTGCTGCCTGCAACATCCTCCAGCATGACCGGTTTGGCATTGGGTCAGTAATGGTGTGGGGTGGCATTTCTTTGGAGGGCCGCACAGCCCTCCATGTACTCGCCAAAGGTAGCCTGACTGCCATTAGGTACCGAGATGAGATCCTCAGACCCCTTGTGAGACCATATGCTGGTGCGGTTGGCCTTGGGTTCCTCCTAATGCAAGACAATGCTAGACCTCATGTGGCTGGAGTGTGTCAGCAATTCCTGCAAGACGAAGGCATTGATGCTATGGAATGGCCCGCCCGTTCCCCAGACCTGAATCCAATTGAGCACATCTGGGACATCATGTCTCTCTCTATCCACCAACATCATGTTGCACCAGACTGTCCAGGAGTTGGCAGATGCTTTAGTCCAGGTCTGGGAGGAGATCCCTCAGGAGACCGTTCGTCACCTCATCAGGAGCATGCACAGGCGTTGTAGGGAGGTCATACAGGCACGTGGAGGCCACACACACTACTGAGCCTCATTTTGACTTGTTTTAAGGACATTACATCAAAATTGGATCAGCCTGTAGTTTGTTTTTCCACTTAAATTTTGAGTGTGACTCCAAATCCAGACCTCCATAGGTTGAAAAATTTTAATTTCAATTTTTTTATTTTTGTGTGATTTTGTTGCCAGCACATTCAACTATGTAAAAAACTAATTATTTCAGAAGAATATTTAATTAATTCCGATATAGGATGTGTTATTTTTGTGTTCCCTTTATTTTTTTGAGCAGTGTATATATATATATATATATATATATATATATATATATATATAAAAACTGCATTCATCACTCTGTATTCCAGTAAAAGGCCCCGTCCATCATTACATTAGATACATCCCCCACTTAATTTGCATTTGTTATGAGTTCTGAGTTGTTTGTCTTAAGTCTGAACATTCTGTGATTACAGGGGTTCCCGCTCCCTCTGTCCACCACAGGCTTTTGACAGAGGATCTGGAGGTGGTAGTGTTGTCCCCTGAGGAGGAGGTCGGACCCTCCAGATATAGCAGGAGCACAAAGCCGGCATGCACGAGATGCGGAAGCAGATGTACAAGCAGATGCGGAAGATGGAGGCACTGCACAGCAAATGGATGCAGGAGATGTTGGACCTTCATGACCAACTAAAGAAAATACCTTAGAGCCATATTTGTAAATATTTTTTTTTCAATACTAACGTGTGCTTCCGTTTTTTAATATTGTTTTGTTTTTGTGTAATTTTAAACAATAAGGTTGCAGTAAGGCCCCTTTAGTCCAGGGTCAAACTCATCAGGATCAGGACAGACATCAGCAGCAGCAGGTAAATTGTAACGGTGTAGTATAAGGCCTACACATAGCTCGGACAAAATCATCAGGGCAGACAGCAGCAGGTAAATGATAATGGTGTAATATAAGGCCTACACATAGCTTGGCCAAACTCATCAGGACAAACATCAGCAGGTAAATGGTAATGGTGTAGTATAAGGCCTACACATAGTTTGGCCAAACTCATCAGGACAGAGAGCAGCAGGTAAATGGTAATGTTATAATATAAGCCCTACACATAGCTTGTCCAAACTCATCAGGACAAAAAGTAGCAGGTAAAAGGTAATGGTGTAGTATAAGCCCTACACAAAGCTTGGCCAAACTCATCAGGACAGACAGCAGCAGGTATATGGTAATGTTGTAGTATAAGGCCTACACATAGCTCGGCCAAAATCATCAGGACAGACAGCAGCAGCATATTAATGGTAAAGGTTTAGTATAAGGCCTACACAAAGCTCAGCCAAACTCATCAGGACAGACAGCAGCAGGTAAATGGTAATGGAGTAGTATAAGGCCTACACATAGCTTGGCCAAAATCATTAAGACAGACGGCAGCAGGTAAATGGTAATGGTGTAATATAAGGCCTACACATAGCTCGCCAAACTTATCAGGACAGACAGAAGAAGGTAAATGGTAATGGTGTAGTATAAGGCCTACACATAGCTCGTCCAAACTCATCTGGAAGGATAGCAGCAGGTAAAAGGTAATGGTGTCGTGTAAGGCCTACACAAAGCTCGGCCAAAATTATCAGGACAGACAGCAGCAGGTAAATGGTAACGGTCAAGTATAAGGCCTACACATAGCTGGGCCAAACTTAACCAGAACAGACAGGAGTTGGTTCTTTGTTTGTAGCAGGAATATGTTCCCAGGAATGGGCCCCCGCCAGACCGGGGCAACACCAAAAATAAACTTATACACCTCTGACAGAGGCAGATTCTTTGTCTACAAAAGGAATGTGCTCCCATTTTTTTTTAAGATTGTTAAACACATGACACGGCATAGCCTCCAGAAAATGTGTGTTTATTCACCCAAAAGTGACATTTCGGTCCACACAATAGGACATTTCTCAAGCAGTGACAAAAGTGAATGGTGCCAAGTACAAATACAAATACAAACTCAGGTGATTATTCAATGAAAAACATTAATAAGTGAATTACAATTAATGTGTTTGATTAGTATTGTGTCTAGAAATAAAACATTTTGTTGAAAAAAAATGACATGATATACAAGGATCCATACTGTGAAGAGATTAATAGCTTCACTGAGGAAAACAAACTGTCAGATGACATGCAGAATGCAAAAATAAATTCCCCGCTAAAAGTGTCCTGTCTGACCTGGGAAGAAGTACATCAGCGACTTAAAAAGATTAAAATAGACAAATCGCCAGGACCGGATGGCATACACCCCTGTATCCTAAAGTAATTAAGTAATGTCATAGCCAGACCCTTATTTCTGATATTTGCAGACTCTATACTGACAGGGAATGTCCCACAGGATTGGCGCATGGCAAATGTGGTACCAATATTCAAAAAGGGTCCAAAAACAGAGCCTGGAAACTATAGGCCGGTAAGTTTAACATCTGTTGTGGGTAAACTGTTTGAAGGTTTTCTGAGAGATGCTATATTAGCGCATCTCAATGGAAATAAGCAAATAACGCCATATCAGCATGGCTTTGTGAGGGATCAGACATGTCAAACTAATTTAATCAGTTTCTATGAGGAGGTAAGTTCTAGACTTGACAGCGGCGAATCAATGGATGTCGTATATCTGGACTTCTCCAAAGCATTTGACACTGTACCACATGAAAGGTTAGTATATAAAATGAGAATGCTCAGACTGGGAGAAAACGTCTGTATGTGGGTAAGTAGCTGGCTCAGTGATAGAAAACAGAGGGTGGTTATTAACGGTACACACTCAGATTGGGTCACTGTCACTAGTGGGGTACCTCAGAGGTCAGTATTGGGCTCTATTCTCTTCAATATATTTATTAATGATCTTTTAGAAGGCTTGCATAGTAAAGTATCAATTTTCGCAGATGACACTAAACTGTGTAAAGTAATTTACACTGATGAGGACAGTATACTACTACAGAGGGATCTAGATAGATTGGAGGCTTGGGCAGATAAGTGGCAGATGAGGTTTAAAACAGATAAATGTAAAGTTATGCACATGGGAAGGAAAACTGCAAGTCACTCGTACATACTAAATGGTAAAACACTCGGTAACACTGACATGGAAAAGGATCTAGGAATTTTAATAAACAGCAAACTAAGTTGCAAAAACCAGTGTCAGGCAGCTGCTGCCAAGGCCAATAAGATAATGGGTTGCATCAGAAGGGGCATAGATTCCTGTGATAAGAACATAGTCCTACCACTTTACAAATCACTAGTCAGACCACACATGGAGTACTGTGTACAGTTCTGGGCTCCTGTAAACAAGGCAGACATAGCAGAGCTGGAGAAGGTCCAGAGGAGGGCATCTAAAGTAATAACTGGAATGGGGCAACTACAGTACCCTGAAAGATTATTAAAATTAGGGCTATTCACTTTAGAAAAAAGACGACTGAGGGGAGATCTAATTACTATGTATAAATATATCAGGGGTCAGTACAGAGATCTATCCCATCAGCTATTTATCCCCAGGACTGTGACTGTGACGAGGGGACATCCTCTGCGTCTGGAGGAAAGAAGGTTTGTACATAAACATAGAAAAGGATTCTTTACGGTAAGAGCAGTGAGACTATGGAACTCTCAGCCTGAGGAGGTGGTGATGGTGAGTACAATAAAGGAATTCAAGAGGGGCCTGGATGTATTTCTGGAGCGTAATAATATTACAGGCTATAGCTACTAGAGAGGGATCGTTGATCCAGGGAGTTATTCTGATTGCCTGATTGGAGTCGGGAAGGAATTTTTTATTCCCCTAAAGTGGGAAAAATTGGCTTCTACCTCACAGTTTTTTTTTTGTCTTCCTCTGGATCAACTTGCAGGATAACAGGCCTAACTGGATGGACAAATGTCTTTTTTCGGCCTCATGTACTATGTTACTATGTTACTAATTAAACTATGTGAATTCATAATATGTGCTTAATTCATCATAATTACACATTAACATGTCCAAAACCAATTGTGTCATTAAAATTTCAGGTGTACCGATGAAAAACATAATGCAGGGGCCCAAGAACTAACCAGCATGGATCCGATATAGCGTCCTGTTTGGTTAATTGCGATTGTCGGTGCATAGCTTCCGCATTACATAAAAAAACATGTGATGCAATCAAGTGATTGCATCGAAGAATGAAGGCACAAAGGCCACGAGCGTCCATAGACAGGGCGGTAACATGATCAGGACAACAGACAACACAATGTTCAAATCTAAATCCTAAATAAAAAAAAAACAAGAAAATAATAAAATATAATTAGGTTCCTCAATCAGTTCTGTACAATGTGAACTGCACAATAAATTTTGACAAAGGAAGCCCACATGAGGTGGGGACCTAGCTTTAGTAAGAACCACTCCAGTGCCACCCAAAACCCAAGTAGAGCAAAATTATAACATATAAAATGAAACAAAGTAAAAAAATGTTTTGGGGAGAATGAAGCGTAACACATTGTATTTTTTCAAACGATTATATATATATCTATATATATTGACAATATATAATGAACAGAGCATACGCACCAATTTAAGAGAATTCTAATACTCGATAGTTGACAAAGTTCTAGGGAGAATAAGTGGTCCAAGCTGGTTGTCCTCAGCAGGATCAGGACCGACAGAAGCAGCAGGTAATTGTTAACACTGTAGTATAAGGCCTACACATAGCTCGACCAAACTTAGCAGGATCAGGACAGACAGCAGCAGGTAACTGTTAACTCTGTAGTATAAGGCCTACACATAGCTCGACTAAACTCATTTTGTCTGTGAGGAGGCATGAGCACCGCTGCTCACCCCACCCATACATGATCAGCGCCGCACACATACTGGGATCCGTCCTCTGCTTGTCTGAGCACAGTAGCCAGTGAGGAGCCATCTTGCCTCGGCCCGGGTCTAGAAGTGCATAGCCTGGATCATCGATCACAGGTCAGGCTGCTGAATAAGCTTTTAGCTGCAATGCTTGGCTACTCACAGGGGTAGTGTCACATAGCCCGGGCCAGACATCACCATAAAGGGGCTGACAGGCACCAGGGAGCACCGACACTGTCATCCAGCAAAGCGGAGTTTGTAGTCTGTTTTGAAGGCACCATGTGTTCTTGAGTTACATAGAACTGCAGGTAAACTTACCCCACAAAACGAATGCAGCTCTACTTCATCTTTGTGGACTTGACATAGAAAATCATATCCTTTAGGTTCATGAAAAAGTACAGTAATCCTGTCCTATACAATGCAGATGTCTGGAGGGGGAAAAGAATGCAGGGCTTCCAGGGAGAGATGGGAAATCTATCTATCTACCCCATCTCTCCCTGGAAGACCTGAAATCTTCTCACCCTCCAGACATCAAAATTGTATAGGACTGTATTACTATAAATTTTTTATGAACCTACAGGATCAGATTTTTTATGTCAAGTCCACAAAGATGAAGCAGAGCTGCAATCCTTTTTTGGGGTAAGTTTACCTATAGTTTTATGTAACCCGAGAACACATGGTGGCTTCAGAACAGACTACAAACTCTGCTCTGCTGGATGACAATGTAGGTGTCAGCCCCTTCCTGGTGATATCTGGCCCGGGCTTTGTGACAATGCCCCCCGTGTGTAGCCAAGCATCGCATCTAAACGCTTATTCAGCAGCCTGACCTGCGATCGATGATCCAGGCTCTGCACTGAAGGCAGCCATCGAGCACCCCGCCAGCAGCCGGGGATCGTGACTGAGTAATCCTCGAGGGGAGGGGAAAAAATCCCAGCAGCAGAGCTGGGGACACTTCCAGACCCGAGCCGAGGCAAGCTGGCTCCTCTCTGGCTTCTGTGCTCAGACGGGCAGAGGATGGCTGGGTGCTGCCGATGTGTGTGCGGCGCTGATCATATATGGGTGGGGCGAGTGGCAGTATTCCTGCCTCCTCACAGACAAAAGGAGGATGAGAGAGCCGCTGCTAAACCCCGATAGTCCTGCTGCCCTCTGGCTTGAAGGAATCAGCGCAGGCTGCATTACCGCAGTGTTCTTCTCCAGACTCGATGTGCCCGATATGGAAACTGAGAGCAGACCGGTGCAAGCGGTGTGTGGAGCACTGTGTGCCGATTGGTATATGAGAGGTCTATTTTCCAGTATGGTTTATGTATGTAGAGCAGTGTCCAGAGATCACACATAGGACTATAGGGTACACTATACTAGGGCAAAAATGATTAATCAATTGAATTGAGAAATTCAACACAAAAAGCCAATGTGGTCAAGTTCCCTTGCCATTTAATATAAACTGCTCCTACTAATGTTTATGCACTACTTTTCTAACGCCTGTTATTGTAACAGGCTTAATGTGTAGTATACATATTTCAATAATAAGGTAATTGAATGAATAAATAAATAAGAGGTTCAATAAATTAATAAAAAAATAGATAAATAAAATCATTGATTAATAAAAAATATATATAGATCAATAAATTCATCAATATAGAAATATCCGGGGGTCCCTACGGAGGCATGTGGGCAGCCATGGGGAAGAGGACAGCTTGCTGTGACTCTTCTTGGCTGTCCGGGACCAGGACTTCTTGATCCTCCTGCTGCTGCTGAAGCTGCTCCCTCAGGGAGTCACCCAACCCCTGGAGTAACGGTTTCCCCAGCACCTGCTCACCATCCTTACCAGGCCCAGACTCCTGGACGTCAATCACCTCCTCAAAAATTCTTCTTCCTCCTC
This sequence comes from Bufo gargarizans, assembly GCF_014858855.1. Classification (NCBI taxonomy): domain Eukaryota; kingdom Metazoa; phylum Chordata; class Amphibia; order Anura; family Bufonidae; genus Bufo; species Bufo gargarizans. The sequence continues at coordinate 170,474,242 of NC_058082.1, forward strand.
CTCCTGGGCCTGGTCTTTGTGGAGCAGTGTTTCCTCTTTTTGCTCCACCAAGATAGAACCACTCTCCACAGCATAGAGCAGGCGTTCTAGTGTCCTGTCCAGCAGGAACACTATGGGGAGCAGGTTACTGAGGCTGACATGCTCCCCACTGACTATCTTGGTTGCCTGCTTGAATGGGGCCAACAATTGGCAGACCTGGTGCATATGCCCCCACTCCACATCGGTGATGAAGGGGAGTGGGTGTGATGGCCCCGAAGTGCCTTGGTCCAGCAGGCAACCTCTTCAGCATGTAGAGGGTGGAGTTCCACCGTGTCACACTGTCCACAATCAGCCTGTGAGGTGGCAGGCTGTTGTCCTCCTACAGTTTGGACAGGGACGCAGTGGCGGTTGGGGAGTGTCGGAAGTGGCTGGCAATCCTCCGTACCCTTTGCACGATGTCACTTATGCTTGGGTATGTGCGTAGGAACTTCTGTACCACAAGGTTGAGGACATGTGCCATGCAGGGCACGTGTGTTAGACTGCCAGCATAGAGTGCGGCAAGGAGGTTGCTGCCGTTGTCACAGACAACCATACCTGCCTGGATCCTTCGGGGTGTCAGCCACTCGTGGACCTGAGCCTGGAGGGCGGCCAGAACATCAGGTCCAGTGTGTCTCGGTTCCCCTAAGCTCACAAGCTGGAGCACGGCCTGGCAGCGGAGTTCTCCCCTGAACACTCAGGGGCTGCACCACAAACTGAGATGCCGCCACATCTGATGATCCCTCCCTGACACCTCGGAGGGACACCCAATGGGCTGTGAAGCTGATATAGCATCCCTGCCCATGTCTGCTGGTCCAGGCCTCCATTGTCAGGTGCACCCTGTCGCTGACAGCATTATCTAGGGACAGGGATACATTCTGCACAATGTCCTGGTGTAGTGCAGGGACTCCGGTCCTGGCAAAGAAATGGCGGCTGGGGACACGCCATCTGGGTTGGGTCTGCACCAACATCTGCCGGAATAGATTGCAGTCCACAATATTGAAGGGCAGCAGATGTTGGGCGATAACTCTCGCCAGGAGCCCATTAAGTTAACGCACCCGTTGGTCCCCAGGTGCATAGGCCGTTGTGCATTCAAATGTCTCGGAAACCGACGGCCGGCACCGGATGGCAGTGCAGGCTACAGAGGAGGGTGCAGAAGAGAAAGAGGTCTGGCTGCCGGTACCAGTACCTCTAGGAGAAGGAGTGGGGGAGTGGGAATGCATTGTTGGAAGGAAGTGTGGTGGCTGCAGAACAGTGGCAGGAGCTGCTGTCCTCTGCGCCTTGCTGCTGGCGCTGCTGCAACCACCCTGCATCTGGTCCCACTCCCGCCAGTCGTAGACTCAGGTGCTGGGTAAGGGCAGTGGTACCCAGATGAGCAACAGACCTCCCTCTCCTCACCCTGGCATGGCACAGTTAAATTATGGCGATTGTCTTCTGCCAGGGTGAAGCAACCCAAACAGGTGACTTACGCACCGACCTCCTGTCAGATGGGGTGGTGCTGGCTTGCGCCTGTTCGGGCTTGGTGTGCACAGGTGGAGACGGCACCTGCTGCTGCCGCACCTGCCGCTGATGCTGCAGCTGCCTCCTTCTGTCATTATCAGTGGAGACCCTGCCACTGGGCTCCCTGGTGACCTGGCGCACCGTTTGCCCTGGCGCATCGTTTGCCTCGGGTGCCTACCTTCCTCATCAGTGCTGCTGTCACCTGACAAGGGAGGTGGCACCCATTCTTGGTCACCCTCCTCTTCGTCACCTGCATTGTTAGACCCAAGGTCGACCAGTGGTGGACTAAGAGCAACAGCAGACGTGGAGCCTCTAAACTCCACTGTCCCCCGGCTAAGCATTTAATAGAACAGGTTCTGTAGACATCTATGTGGAATCTGCTGCTGAAGGTGTAAAAGGAGTGCGCTTCTTCTTGATGCTAACATGGACCTGTAAGGCTGAGTTCACACTTGAGTTATTCGGTCAGTTTTGGCTCCGTAGCTGCCCAAATAAGTGAAGTGTGCAGTGATTCTAAGTGCGACGCCTGTCATCTGCATGTCATACTGACTCACAGTATTGTTTCACTACCACAGAAGACTCCCTATGCGTGTTACTGCAAGGTGCAGTGTTTTACACCACTATAAAGGCTCTCTGCAGCCAGGAAATAGCTGTTGGTTTTCTTGCACCCATAGACTATAATGTACATGAGGGATAAAAATGGGGAATGCTTCAACCAAACCACCGAGTCAATGGATACGTAAGCGGTCCTTGCATGGACAGTACATGTCCATGATTCATTCATGTGTGAAAATGGCCTAACATCTTGTGGAGTCCATTCCTCAAGGAGGACCTACACAATATTCAGCTTTTAATGTTATGGGTGAGTAGTGTATATATAATATTGCAATGTACATCATATTATATGCATATTACGTACACACTTACATATATTATTAATAAGTATCATTGCATTAAAGTGGGAAATCCATTTTTAAACATGTATGTTCTCACAAGCCAGATTATAGAATCAGCAGTGAACAGCAAAATTAATTTCCATCTCATACATAATTAAATTTACGTTCTGATTTTAATGCAACTAGTAAACCACTTACTGGCTATTAAAATATTTCCATTTATATTATCCAACCATTTACATACAAAAATCACCTATTTTTAAAAAAATTCTAGTAATACACAGGAAACAATTTTGCTAATATATTAGCGCCTTTTCAAAGCAATTTTTCCAACTAAATTGTGTTGTGCATCTGCTGCATATGCATGATTTTTTAGTATCAATGTAATTATAGAGGGCATAAAATGCTGTTGATGAGAGCATTTTTTGCTTAATTGCTTAATTTTTAAGAGACTGCATATCAGTATGATTTTATTACCACAATTTAACATGATATTAAATTACTGTTTTACTCCACATCTCTTTTGGCACACATGAAAATATCTTCAGCCCTCACACATCTGACAGGAGATTATTACTAAGGCCAAACTGAAGCGAGTTCAAGATTAGCTGGCTGTAATGCAACATGAGATGTGAAGTGACTGAGAGAAACAAAGGGAATAATTGAGAAAGGGAATTTCACATTTGCTGAATTCTCCTGAGATGCCTTGGTTGACTTTGTTACTATGTTTATAATTATTATTTCTTTATTTTAGTAATCATCCATGTAGATTTATTATAACAATTATGTTTATTGTTGTAGTATTACATTGATATTTTTGGGATACACTCGTGGTGGCTCAATGGATAGCTTTGTTGTCTTGCAACATTAGGTTTCAGATTTAACCAAGGTAAACAAATGCATAACGTTTCTATTCTCTCATAACGTTCTCCAAGATAATCCTATTTTTGTATAATACGGTGATACATTAATTGGCTTTATATGAATTGGCCCTGGTGCGTAGCTGAGATCGGAAAATTTGATTGTCCCACTGAAGACAGTGTTATGCCCCACTCAGGCAATGATTTCCATCAGTGATTGTGAGCCAAAACCAAGATGGGAGCCTCCACAGACATCTGGTATAAGTGAAAGATTTGCTCTTGTTCTGTGTTTAGAGCCGCGCCTGGTTTGTGCTCACAATAACTGATGGAAATCACTGATCAAAACACTGACTGTATGAATGAGAATTTACTGTTTGCTCAATAAAAGCAATGGGAATGTATAAACTTTATGAAGTATTAAGAATTTCCCAAAATGTACTTTCTAGTGGTATTATTGTATTTTCTCACCCACAAAACTCTCCACAATTCTTCCCCGTCCTACATCTCCTCCTTCATTGCTGTCTACCACCCTACCCATGCTCTCTGCCCTGCCAATGATTTACAACTAGTATCTTCTATTTGTGATTTGTCCCACACAAATCACTCAAAATGGTGGCCACCTCTTTACAGGTCCAAAAATAGAGAAGACATCTGCTGGCAAAAGGAATAATTTTTGGACCATTTTTAATTTGAAAATTAATTAATAAATTCATCTGACAGTGCAGTGTGTTAAACAGGTTGTTTGTTACCACCAGCCTCCCATCCCTCTTCAGAGCAATTGACTTCCTATGAATTGGCCCTATTGCGGAGCTGAGATCAGGAAATTAGATTGTCACACTGAAGACAATGTTACTGTTGGCTTAATATGAGCAATGGGAATGTATAAACTTTATGAAATATTAATAATTTCCCAAATTACAATGTACTTTCTAGTGGTATTTTTGCATTTTATCACCCACAAAACTCTCCACAGTTCTTCCCCGTCCTACATCTCCTCCTTCATTGCTGTCTACCACCCTACCCATGCTCTCTGCCTTGCCAACTAGTATCTTCTATTTGTGATTTGTCCCACACAAATCACTCAAAATGGTGGACACCTCTTTACAGGTTCAAAAATAGAGAAGACATCTGCCAAAAGGAATAATTTTTAGAACATTTTTAATGTGAAAATTAATTAATACATTAAACTGACAGTGCAGTGTGTTAAACAGGTTGTTTGTTACCACCAGCCTACCATCCCTCTTCAGAGCAATTTACTTCCTATGAATTGGCCCTATTGCGGAGCTGAGATCAGGAAATTAGATTGTCCCACTGAAGACAATGTTACTGTTGGCTCAATATTAGCAATGGGAATATATAAACTTTATGAAATATTAATAATTTCCCAAATTACAATGTACTTTCTAGTGGTATTTTTGCATTTTATCACCCACAAAACTCCACAGTTCTTCCCCGCCCTACATCTCCTCCTTCATTGCTGTCTACCACCCTACCCATGCTCTCTGCCTTGCCAATGATTTACAACTAGTATCTTCTATTTGTGATTTGTCCCACACAAATCACTCAAAATGGTGGACACCTCTTTACAGGTCCAAAAATCTGCCAAAAGGAATAATTTTTAGAACATTTTTAATTTGAAAATTAATTAATACATTAAACTGACAGTGCAGTGTGTTAAACAGGTTGTTTGTTACCACCAGCCTCCCATCCCTCTTCAGAGCAATTTACTTCCTATGAATTGGCCCTATTGCGGAGCTGAGATCAGGAAATTAGATTGTCCCACTGAAGACAATGTTACTGTTGGCTCAATATTAGCAATGGGAATGTATAAAATTTATGAAATATTAATAATTTCCCAAATTACAATGTACTTTCTAGTGGTATTTTTGCATTTTCTCACCCACAAAACTCTCCACAGTTCTTCCCCGTCCTACAGCTCCTCCTTCATTGCTGTCTACCACCCTACCCATGCTCTCTGCCCTGCCAATGATTTACAACTAGTATCGCTCAAAATGGCAGACTCCATTTTACAGGTCCAAAAATAGAAAAGACATCTGCTACCAAAAGGAATCATTTTTGGACCATTTTTTTATTTAAAAGGAAATAAATTAATTTGATGGTGCAGTGTGTTATTAAACAGGTTGTTTGTTACCAGCTACCATCCCTCTTTAGAGCAATTGGGGCACTTTCAATTTGGAGCAAAACAAATTTGACAACAGATTTGGACCTGAAACGAATTATGGGAAATTTGCTCATCTCTATAGCACTATGTGAAATCCTTTTTCATTCTTTGAAAGACATAACAACAATTATCCTTGGAAAGGCTTCTCCGCAGTGTCGGAATATATACTGTACTGTCAAATAAAGCAAATGTTTATCTCTGATTTGGTGCTTTCACTAAGCAGCTGAAATGCACGTGTCTATGTAATGGTGTTAATAACACAATGTCACATTGCCTTTTTATTCTTGCTATCATTCTGGCGGTGAAATGAAACACTGAAAGGAACGGCTGCTGGTATTCTGCCAACATCAGGTGCAACAAAACAACTGTGATTGGATTTGGCAAGCCACTTCAAATTTACTACTGTATTCTTTGGAGACAATAGTGTTAAACAATACAAATCGTGACTTTCCAAATCCATTCAGGATTCCATACTGCAAACATACATTTCTTTAATGGCAAAAGTTTTGCTAAAAAGAAAAGGAAGGAAAATTACTTCCACATTTTCTGTCTCTTTTTCTTGTGTGTTGAGGTATAGAGAGGCTTCTGGGTTTCCATGTAGAACTGTTACTTGTGCTCCCCAAGCGATAAGCAACCCAAACATTTACCCTGTTTTACATCAAGGTGGCTGTTTTTTTGGTCTCTGGTATTTGACTACAGCCAGTACATATTGTATATTTCTAAGGCTTTAAAAGGTCATGGCATGGGCATCTGTTCCCTTATCAGGGGCATTTTGGTGCTCACACAATATATGAGAGCATTTAATATGTGCACTATGTTATAATAAAACTTTTAAATAATGACACTAAATGGTGTCTAAATAATACCATCTGTGGGGATTTGCTCTGGTAGGCAGGTTAGCTGACACAGTATAGAGGCAACAACAAAGTCTTTGAATTAAATAGTTCAGTGTTTATTCACACATTAAGTAAATGACAAAACAAAAAGTATGTTTCAAGGAAAACAGTCACCTTGTGATTCTGGTGTTCATTCACACCATGCAGCAAAGAAGTCCTTGGACAAAGCAGAATCCACCTGCTTTCACACCAAGGTAGCAGGCCTTAATCCAGGCCCAAACTCCCAGGTCCCAACACAGAGACTGACAGAGCACCACTGTCAGAGAGGAGTAATCCACTCCCAGCTGACACTGCTGGCTGGGTTTTTTATAGGCCAGTCAAGACCCAGCCTGGAACGTGGGGAGTAGTCACCCACCCAGCACTTTTACTACTCCCAGTAAGAGCCGTCCTGGACCAGCTATACAGCCATACTAAAATAGCAAAGTGTCAATCAGCATTAGCTGCCACTGACACCTGAAAATACCGGCTCTTACTTCACCGAGGCATACCTTCCATCAACGACAGACCCTTCGCCTTCCTACACATTGTAGAGAGTGCATACAGCTCTCAAAAATGTTGTAACACAGTGCAAAAATATTACCGTTCTACAAAACTAACATAATGCTACCATATATTTGGCAATTTATTAAGACCAGCATTTTAGATGCAGGTCTTAATACCCCTTGCGCTAGCATATGATGTGCCTAAGTTATGTGGAAGTACTGGCCTCTACATAACTTAGGCATTGGCTGTGCCACTTGCTTAAATCTACTCCAGCTCACTTGCTCTTGTAGACTTAAGTCATTTTCTATGCCAAAAACAGTGGAATACACATAGCTAGTATCAGCTAGCAATCAAGTTTTAAAGAATTTTACTGTTAGATTTATGACAACCTTTTTTATTTCTCAAATTGTTCATAATAATTAATAAACAGTTCAGTTAATAAAGACTTCAGTCCTATATCATTGAACAACTTAGATAGACTATGCTCAATTATTATGTTGATAACACTATGTTCAACCATTTAGGTTATACAATGTACTGAACTTGAATTGTAATACTTAGCATGAAAATGAATGCTCTGTATACTATCCTTACTCTTGTTTTATTGTTATGACATTTTGCATTGTAATAAGTATTCATACTTTTCTGAATTTAAGAAATGTACCTTGCAAAAACCTTTAAATAAACAAATAATTTACTCAAAAACAGGCGTAGAAAATGATAAATTAAATGAGCCAGCTGGCTCTCCCCCTATCCTGCCCACATCATTCCCACTTTTCCTGCCACCTCAGAAAAGTAGCGTGAGCGGGGAAAAATCACGGATTCAGCTGCAAATCCCCTTTGCGACCGAATCTGTGACAAAAGTACGCACTTCTAATCATAAATGACCCCACTGTGTCTACATGATATTCTTAATTAATAATGCTTTAGAGCACCCAAAGAATGCTGTCATACAGTGATTAAATATTGTCATACATAGCCAAAATATTATTATCGTGCAGTGCACACATAAGGTTATATTCATATCTGCATTCAGAAATCCAGCATAGCCGGATAATGCCATGAACTGGCAGGTCCCCATTGACTAAAATGGGATCTGATGGATATCTGGCAGAAATGTCAGCTTTCAGATGGACAGGACTTTTTGTCCAGCCGAAAGTCAGTATTGATGTTGGAAAGTGGCTTGATCCCCAATGAAACCCATTATAGTCAAATGGTATCCATTGGTTTCTGAACGAGGATGTGAAGCTAGCGTAATATATATGAAATCAGAATGTCGTGATCAGATTTATGAAAGTGTCATAATTATTATCTTTAAATGTATTATTATTAATAATAATAATAATAATAATAATAACTACATTTTAATCATGTTATCTTACTTTAGTATAAATTATTTTTTAGTTCCCCCTTTTATCTCAATGTATATTTTCCCATTCTTCTTTTAATGATAATTCTGCCCAAGAAGAAAAGACTAGGAGAATTTCGACTTCTTGATCTGCACTTGTATTATAAAGCCATTCATATAAAGAAGGTCGGTATCCCTACTATCAAAGGCTCCAGTCAGCTTATGTACTGGCCTCGTGTGACAATTCTTGACTCCGCAGGAACTTTTGATCTTGTGGGGGCTGTGTATATAGCTAAGCTCTTTTTCTCACTCTAACATCATGAGCAGTACTTTTGCAGTGTGGTCTTCTGTCCGTAGTGACTTCAATCTTTTTGACACCTCCTCTTTAGTAGTGTTAAGCGCGAATATTCGAATAGAAAATTTGTTTAGCGAATATCGGCACTTCGCTAATTCGTGAATATTTTGAATATAGCACTATAAATTCGCTATTTTGAATATTCGGTTTTTATTGTTATATTTTTTTTCTTATTGTCATATTTTTTTGCTAATTCTAGCAATCAAATAGGAAAGTTGACTAGAGACAGCTAATTATTTTTTTCGCTATGCGATTATATTACTTTGCTTTTTTGTTAAATAAATAAAATAATTATAATATTTGATAATTATTATAATTATTCTATTTATTAAAAAAAAGCTAAGTAATATAATCGCATAGCGAATTAAACATGGATGTCTCTATAGTCAACTTTCCTATTTGATTGCTAGAATTAGCAAAGTTGACGAATATGGAGCTAAAACGAAGATATACTAAAAATAAAATGAGCAGACCTATATTGGACAAATTGGATTCATCATTCAATCTGAATTTTGCAAAAATTTGAGGTAGATCCAAATTAGAATTTTTGTTGAGAGAGAAAGTAATGAATATGGAAAATAATAAAAAATATAAGTTCTAGTGGACCTTACAGTGTCATACACAATAGACTAATTGGAGCCACTTTTCATTTGGTAGGCCTGAAATGAACTGGTCGGCTGAGTCGACCGAATTGAACCGAGATTAAATTTTGAGTAATTCGCTCATCCCTAGCTAAAAATTTTTTATGTTTTTTACTGTAGTTTAGACCTCAGTCAAATCATGGCTAATCCTATAGGGCCAAAGAGCCAGGTACCTGCATATATCTTGTCTACCCAGTATACAAAGGGTATCACAACATAATAGGGTTGGTGTAAAGACTTGCTACAGTGTTTTATATGAATCTATTTGGATATTAAAATGGATTCAATATATGCCAAGTATTTTAATACTTCGTTATCTTCATTTTGAGGAATATGACGAATACATTCGTCATATTCGTCATCTTCGCTAATTCTAGATATCAAACCAATAGGAAAGTTACCTTAAGTTAAAATTGCAATATGCAATTATTTGAATCGCATATTAATCGCGATAACTAGAATAAATATTCGATTTTCGACGAATATGAGACGAATATTCAAGCGAATATTCGTGAATTTCGTCGAAATCGAATATGGCACCTCCTGCTCATCACTGCTCTTTAGATATGTAATTTAGTTTCCTTCAAACACATACACTCACATTCACTCACTCACTATAGAAATCACAAGCATTTGGTTAAATCTCTGAAACAAAGTCTTAGAAAACAACTCCCTAAATGGGATTTTCTGAAACTGATCCCTTCTCTGCAAAAGGCCAATTTAAAAAAAACACTGGATTTCTGTAAAGATCTGCGACAGTTCTACCTCTCCCTTTCCCCGCTAAGGTACTGTCATGGCTGGACCAATAAACAATGAAGTCTCCCCTCCCTTGACAAATTCTCTTTTTATACCATTCTCTCCTCTCTACAGATCCACAAAAACACTTACCGTATTTTAAAGATAACTGGGAAGATGAAATCCAGATATCTTTATTGGGTACTGAAAAAAATGCTTATTTTGACTAATTCACATGGTTGTAATCGCTGCATAAGCACACAGGATAACCCCTGGAAATTATTACCAAGATGACAAAACTCCACACCTTCAATTAGATACAGTATTTCTAAATTTTGCAGAACAAGCCAACACAGAAAAGGCTCCCTATCTCATATTTGGTGGGTCTGTTCACAAATCTCCACATGTTTTTCTTGAGATTAAAAAACTGATCAACCAAATATGTTCCTTATCAGTCAAACTCAATCCCAATCTTGATCTTACTCTGGTGTCCTAATGTTAGCCTAGTCCCTGCTAAAAATAATTTACTTATTACGCTCATATCTACTGCTAAGCTTTTAATTCCCTTGCTTTGGAAATCTCAAAACCCTACCAATATTCCATTTTGGGTTTAGAGAGTAGACCAACTCTATTGTGTTTGAAGAGATTGCACATTGGGAATTAGATTCCCCTATATTTTAATGTCTGGGGGAAATTGTAGAAACATAGTTAATATTCGTTGAAAAAAGACCTAAGTCCATCAAGTTTAACCAATGAATAGGTGGGGACGTGAATCCCAGAAGGAAGTGAGACTCAGATTCCTACACATTTTCATAAGCATTAATGTAATTTACTTTTAAGAATTTAAAACTGTCCACTGTTCCTGTTTTAACCATGTCCTAAGGATCCACTCACATGTTTGCATAAATGGGTCCGCATCCATTCCACAAGTTTCAGCAGTAAGGACACACCTCTTTAGCTGGCAACTTGAAATATATCTAGCAGAGCAACTGGAGCAATGAATGGGGAGGAGCTCTGGATATATGTAAGGTACAGGACTAGTTCTAGCTTTGTTAGAAAGATCTTGTCATGTATTATATCATGCCTGATTTTAATGTTTTACATGCATCAGGGGATACCCAAACTCCCTATAAGTGATTGATGCTTTTGTTTCTTATTTTTCCATTCCAAATGTGTGGAAGAAGCTCACATAGACGTACAAAATTAGATGAAAGAATAATGTATTGTATTATAGGTAATGGTTTGTTAACTTATTTTACAGCTCTATATTATTATTTTCCAGATTGCCTGCAGCTGTAGGTAGTGAAAATCAATGACAAGTACCAGGATGCATAGACATAATGTTGTACATAAAATTATTTGGAACAATAGCGTAACAATGTTTATTCCAAAACAGAAAACCATATACATAAATGCTAATCCAAACACAATCTATACACAACATTATTGCAAATGATGTACCATTGCTTTACACCATGCGGCTTAAAACAGCTTTCTGTTATGCGGGAACAAATATTTGAGTTTGCTTGCTAGAATTTTTATGTAAAATTAATTTGAATGTAAAAAATATACAAAAGTACTGTCTTTTTAAATAATTAAGCACACCAAGTAGGTCATCATCAGCCATGTCATGTGAATTGGTTATTGAAATAACATAGTCAAAGCAGTTTACTGTTTAAAGGCATAACATACATCATCTTGCCAACACTGCCTGTAGAGGTGTTTCCACATCTGGCAAATATTCAGCCTTAATCTATGAAAAGGAGACATCCACGCATAGGCAGTAGACCTGTTGTCATCCAGGCAGAGAGTCTAGGCTTTACCGAGCATGCGCCAATGTTAATCTCTAACATTGGTGCATGCGCGGTAAAGCCTGGACTCTCTGCCTGGATGACAACAGGTCTACTGCCTATGCGTGGATGTCTCCTTTTCATAGATTAAGGCTGAATATTTGCCAGATGTGGAAACACCTCTACAGCGGTACAAACTAGCATTGTGATGAAATCAGAAGAGTATAGGAATTCAAAGGAAATATCCTTTGTTAAGGGGATTCCCAGGTCTGCACACTGCTTGCCAGCCAAACACATTAGATAGATTGCTTAATTGTCCAACAGCTATCTCTCCTGCCCCCTCCATTAACATGCCCACTTGACTTGCATGAATGGCATCCCAAATGGGGAAAGAGCCACTGACAGATACTTCCTAGGAGAAAAAAGGATGGGGCAATTGAAATACAACTGTTTGATCCTTATCTCCTTAAACATTTGCCCCCATACCCATTAGCTCCTCCTGTTGTGTATAGATTGTGTTTGGATTAGCATTTATGTATATGTTTTTCTGTTTTGGAATAAACATTGTTACGCTATTGTTCTAAATTATTTTATGTACAACATATCCTTCTGGGTATGGCTGACATCTAATGTGTATGGCAGATTCATGGACGACTCCCATGATCCCATACCAATCATCAGAATGATGTGGATGAAGCTATCGTACCAGGAAAAGCTACTTTCACAGGTGCAGAAATGCTCTTGGAAAAACATTTGAAGCACCAGCACAACTCTAGCAAGTGTTGTGGCTCCATTGTTGTTTTTTCCCCCCCAATAAATAAAATATTACTATGGAAATCTTCTAAAATAAAATTTGATATTAAAATGTTAAAATACTTGGAATATATTCAATCTATTTTCATATCCAAATAGATCCATATAAAACACTGTAACAAGTCTTTACATCAACCCTATTATGTTGTGATACCCTTTGTATACTGGGTAGACAAGATATATGCAGGTACCTGGCTCTTTGGCCCTATAGGATTAGCCATGATTTGACAAGGTCTAAACTACAGTAAAAACATAACTTTTTTTTTCTAGAGATGAGCGAATTACTCAAAATTCAATATCGGTTCAATTCAGTCGACTCGGCCGACCAGTTCATTTCAGGCCCACCTAATGAAAAGTGCTCCAATTAGTCTGAAAATGTGTATGACACTGTAAGGTCTACTATAACTTTTTGCAAATTTCGGATTGAATGATGAATCCAATTTGTCCAATATATACGTCTGCTCATTTTATTTTTTAATATATTCTTAAATTGAAATACTGACCTTATTCCAAATTTTTTATAATAAAAAAAATTCCAGGTCATAAACCATGGGTCTTTTTGAATTCAGAAAGACCTAACTGATTTGAAACCCATAGGCATGTTTGCAAGTATGTATTTTAATTTAAAGTTGTATTTCATCTGGACATTATGGACACGCCATAAATGTCCCCCCTCTCCAACACACTCCTATCTCAAGAATGGGACCTCATCCCATGCTTCAGTAAATGGAGAGGTGGCCACTGGCCACATATGGTGGTGTTCTCACTTCAATGCTGTGGGACTTCAAGAAATAGATGAGTAAGTATGCTGAGCTATTTTTGGAAGTCTTATTGCAGTGAATGGAGAGAGCTTTGCATGTGTGACCACATCCCTGTTCACTGCAGCACGCAATGGGGTCCTGTTTTTGAGATAGGAGTGGATCTCATTAATATTCTAAAATTGTCCAGTTGGGAATAAAGAAGTGCGGGATTTCTTCATCTTTGGTACGATAATGATAAACACTGCTGAAATCCAATGGCCTGAAGAAATTATATACTACTTGGTAAAGACAAAAACTGATATACAGTAGCATGACTGTTTTCGGTATAGCATATGTCTATATTGACAAAAATGTACATGGTTCTGTTATAATGAACTTTGAGACTCTATTTTTAGGCAATGCTGAACATCAGTAGAAGAAAGGGTGCAGCACACCATCTCATGTTTTTCTCTTTTTGAGCAATTCCTTTATTATTGGTGCCATGCCCTATTACAGCTCTAAAAGTAACATCTAGATGTGTGATAATTACACACATTTCTGGAGGCTAAATTCTGAATTAGACTAATGTATGCCATTGGCAATACATCTATCTGTAGTGTCTTCAAGTCCAGATTAGCTGAAAGACTAATAAACGGAAAATGACTATTCTTTCAACAGAATCTAATTTTTTCTCCAAATCCATTTAGATTTATATGTGAGCTGCCTATGACATGTGTATAATTAGTCCTGTGAGCTATTTTTATTTGTAGTGGAAAAATAAAATGTAGAAAGGTTATGTGGAGGAGGAAAGTCTAACTGGAGAATTACAATATTAAAGGTGCTCACCTGGATGTGCCTGGTGATAAATTATGAATTGTGAATATATTGTCCTTTCTTACTCACGTTTTGAAGAGATTAAAATAAGGTAACTGAGAGATATCAGTTAATTAAAACATAATTATTTCAATATAATCAGCTTACAACTGTGAAATTTACATTCTGCATACAAATTGCACTTAAAATTGTACATTGAAGTTTTAAACCTTTGATCCATAGGAAAACACTTTTTTATCGCCTTCATCTATTAATGTGCATCTCTGTGACTAGCTGAAAATTTTAAACAATGTAATATATTATTTTCCTTAAATTACCCAAAGAATGGCAGCAACAAGGTCAAACTAGGGCACAATATGAGGTCAGAACTGGGAAACTGAAACTTGTATATCTCATAAAGGAAACAGGTTCTTGGCAATAACCAAAGACAATTACCTCTCCCAACTGGTTCAGGACCCGAGTAGAGGGACGGCTATACTGGACTTAGTATTAACCAATAGGCCTGACAGAACAACAGACGTGCAGGTCGGGGGACACCTGGGAAATAGTGACCATAAAGTAATAACCTTCCAATTATCATTCAAAAGACCATTTCTACAGGGTGGAACTAAAATACCAAACTTAAAAAAAGCTAAATTTAGCCAACTAAGAGAGGCCATAGCCTAACAAACTGGGACAAAGTCCTCAAAAATAAAAATACAGCCACAAAATGGGATATCTTTAAAAGCATCCTAAAATCTCATTGTGAGAGGTACATACCGTATGGGAATAAATGGTTAAGGAACAAAAAGAAACCAATGTGGATAAACAGAACTGTAAAGAAAGCAATAAATGACAAAAAGAATGCATATAAATCACTAAACAGGAGGGTAGCACGGAAGCACTGAAAAACTATAAGGAAAAAAATAGAACATGTAAAAAACAAATAAAAGCGACCAAACTAGACACTGGGAGATTAATTGCCAAAGAGTGTAAAACTAAATCCTTAAATTCTCTTCAATTGAAATTCAAATGTTAAAAAGTATAAATCTGAAGGTGTCGGCCCTTTAAAGAGTAATGAGGGTGGAGTTGCAAAGAGCGACGAGGAGAAAGCAAAGCTGTAAAATATTTTTTTCTCAAATGTATTCAGTGAGAAAAATAAACTGTCAGATGACATGCTGAATATAAAAATAAATCCTCCATTAAAAGTGTCCTGTCTGACCCAAGAAGAAGTACAACAGCGACGTAAAAAAATTTAAATAGACAAATCGCCAGGACCGGATGGCCTAAGGGAATTAAGTAATGTCATAGCCAGACCCTTATTTCTAATATTTGCAGACTCTATACTGACAGGGAAGTCCCACAGGATTGGTGCATAGAAAATGTGGTGGCAATATTCAAAAAGGGTCCCAAAAAAGAGCCTGGAAACTATAGGCCGGTAAGTTTAACATCTGTTGTGGGTAAACTGTTTGAAGGTTTTCTAAGAGATGCTATCTTAGAGTATCTCAATGGAAATAAGCAAATAACACCATATCAGCATGGCTTCATGAGGGATCGGTCATGCCAAAGTAATTTAATCAGTTTCTATGAGGAGGTAAGTTCTAGACTTGACAGCGGCGAATCAATGGATGTCGTATATCTGGACTTCTCAAAAGCATTTGACACTCTGCCACATAAAAGGTTAGTATATAAAATGAGAATGCTTGGACTGGGAGAAAATGTCTGTATGTGGGTAAGTAACTGGCTGAGTGATAGAAAACAGAGGGTGGTTATTAATGGTACACACTCAGATTGGGTCACTGTAACTAGTGGGGTACCTCAAGGGTCAGTATTGGGCCCTATTCTCTTCAATATATTTATTAATGATCTTGTAGAAGACTTGCATAGTAAAATATCAATTTTCGCAGATGACACTAAACTGTGTAAAGTAATTAACACTGATGAGAACAGTATACTACTACAGATGGATCAGTATAGATTGGAGGCATGGGCAGATAAGTGGCAGATGAGGTTTAACACTGACAAATGTAAAGTTATGCACATGAGAAGGAATAATGCAAGTCACCCGTACATACTAAATGGTAAAACACTCGTAACACTGACATGGAAAAGGATCTAGGAATTGTAATAAACAGAAAACTAAGCTGCAAAAACAAGTGTCAGGCAGCTGCTGTCAAGGCCAATAAGATAATGGGTTGCATCAAAAGGGGCATAGATGCCCGTGATAAAAATATAGTTCTACCATTTTACAAATCGCTAGTCAGATCTCACATAGAGTACTGTGTACAGTTCTGGGCTCCTGTGAACAAGGCAGATATAGCAGACCTGGAGAGGGTCCAGAGGAGGGCAACTAAAGTAATAACTGGAATGGGGCAACTACAGTACCCTGAAAGATTATCAAAACTAGGGTTATTCACTTTAGAAAAAAGACGACTGAGGGGAGATCTAATTACTATGTATAAATATATCAGTACCCTGAAAGATTCAACACCATCATCTATTTATCCCCAGGACTGTGACGAGGGGACATCCTCTGCGTCTGGAGGAATGAAGGTTTGTACACAAACATAGATAAGGATTCTTTACTGTAAGAGCAGTGAGACTATGGAACTCTCTGCCTGAGGAGGTGGTGATGGTGAGTACAATAAAGGAATTCAAGAGGGGCCTGGATGTATTTTTGGAGTGTAATAATATTACAGGCTATAGCTACTAGAGAGGGGTCGTTGATCCAGGGAGTTATTCTGATTCCCTGATTGAAGTCGGGAAGGAATTTTTTATTCCCCTAAAGTGGGGAAAATTGGCTTCTACCTCACAGGTTTTTTTTTTCTTTCTTCCTCTGGATCTTGCAGAATGACAGGCCGAACTGGATGGGCAAATGTCTTTTTTAGGCCTTATGTACTATGTTACTAGAACTAGAGATGAGCACATTAATTCTATCGAATCAGAGTTCATCCCAAATTTCCTGAAAAAAATTTTTTTTTTAATTAACCACATTTTTCGTTATCTAATTTCATCGAATCATACAGAGACACAGACCCACATGTAATGCTGCACTTGAAATGTCACATGCAATCCAGCCCTCCTTCCAAAAGAATAACTAATCGGTGTTCCAGTATTATGCTATCCTATATGAGACATGAAACTTAGTTCTCCTTCCAAAAGGATAAGAGTACTGGGCTTCTCAAAAACTGAGTGGCTGAGTAGCCTTGGGGGTGATCTTTCTTATTAGGGAGACCAGCTAGTATGCTTACATATGCTGGCATCAGAGATGTTTAGTGTCCTTTTTTTCAGACCTTTGCTTAAAAAAAATCTCCACATGGCTTTACTCAATTAACTAGAAGTTTTTGTATACTTTTACCCTTAGTGGCCAGTGTGCAAACTGCAGGATTTTTTTTATTTTAAATATAGATAGTGACATGGAACATAAAAAAACACTGAGAATTATAAAAAAAAAAATTTAATAAAAAAACTGTATTTAAACAATAGGTATATTTTTCTATGCTATGGCTCCTGCTTGTCAACTTCCAGAATGGACAGGGTCACATGTGCTGCTGCAGCCAATGACTTGCCACAACAGTTATGTATCCTTTAAGCGATAAGTGAACTGAAGGAGCCAGAATCAAGCGTCAGAGAGGAGATAAGATTTCTTCCCTACACAGATTCGTGGGAAGGATGGGGCTGCTGTTTGAAAGCTGGACAACCCTTTTTTTTTACTATTTTGTAAAAATGGTGACTAAATGACTTAATGAAGACATGAAACTTCAGCTTGAATAAATTCTACCCGCTGACATTAAATTCATTACCAGCAGGGAGATATTCTCCTGAGAGGGAAGCCCAGTCTGTGAAGTGTTCAGTCACAGGTGTATCACTGCTTTCACTTGAAAATTCCTGTTGTTGAAAGCAATTTACTTTGCAAATAAATGGTGAAGAGTCTTCATCTAAGGAGACATGAACTTTGCTAAGCACACACTTCTGCAGCTGTTTCCTAAAGACATAAAAACTGGAATGCAGACCACTTAACAGTTATGAATCAATGAACATGAACGCCACAGTGTAAAATATGAAAATTAGACATGCTATTGAACAATAATAACTATGATGTGCTGGCCATTACCGCTAAATGGTATAAAGTCAATTTTGACTGCTGTTTGTGTTTCTTTATAGAACATTTAGATAAATGGGGAATTTATCATAAGGGTAATATTTGAAGTTTTCTGACTGCATTGGTGCACTTTGTGCCAAATTTGCTAAATATCCAGGGGCAGCATTAGGGAAAGGGCGCAAACTGGGAAGTTGCCTAGGATGCTCATTCCTGAGGGGGACAAGGTTCGGACTGGTAATCTGGCTTCTGTCTGTAGGCTGCCCAACATAATAAAACAGGAACTTCACAACCTTACAGCACTATCGATAGTATCAGATGCTGCTGGGAGGTATTTTGTTCTAAGCTGTGGTATTTATTTGGTGCTGTTCAGAAGATATTTTGCACTGTATAATGGTATTTATTTGGCACTGTTAGGGTGATATCAGATGTTACTCGTGAGGTAATGTGTATGTGTTGCTGTTGGGGAGGGTAATGTATGTCCCTGACCATGTATTTAGGCATTCATGTGTTCCACTTTATTTATTTTCTTGCATTGATTATTTACATAGGGACACGACCAAGTAAATAGATATTTGTTTTAGTTGGCTATGCCCCTATGTATTATGTATGTATTGCATCAGTTAAATATCAGGCAGCTGTGGCCTAATTGGCCACATGGTTCTTGACCGTATCTGGCCACAACCTGACCGGATCACGACTGTGCCGTGTGTTCATATCCTCAGGGTGCCTTCACACACTGTGGATGTTGTTGCAGAATGGCTTCAGATTAGACAGAGTTTCAACAAATCCACAGCTTATCAGTGATTTATGAACCCAGCCTTAGGGTGGCTGCACACATTGCAGATTTGTATGCACCCAAACACCACAAATAGGTCTTCTGTCATTGCTGCAGTTGGGGGGAAATAATCCATACTGTGGCATGATCAGAGGGGATTAACCACTGCGATAGGGTTGCAGGGTTTCCCAGTGGCCCAATCGGAGACCAAGGGAGTCATCCATCACCAGCCCTGAAGACCTATGAAGGACCCCAGGACTATCAGCACTGTAGGCCTGTTGTTAAGGTAGACTAGTGTTGCCCTAACAGCAGCCTGTGTCATAGTAGCCTAGAGCATAATATATTAGCCCACAAGGATATGCTAACATATTATTTAGAGTAAAATACATTTTATTGTGCACAAGTTTAATAAAAAAGAAAAAGTACACATATGATGTAGAAAACTGTAATAAGCTATAAAAAATCCAATTATAAGGTTAGTGTGAAACATGAATGGAGTAAAGAAAATATACAAAACAAAAAACATGGCCAAAAAACAATTTTCTCTATATTTCTATAGCAAGAAAAATGATGAATTTTATACTTATCCCCAAACAATGCCAAAAAATAATATTTCTCCTGCATATAACAAGCCCTCAGACAGGAAAAAAAATTCTGGTCATTAAGGGGTTGGTGCAAGAATGAAGTGGGGGAGAGGTTGGCACTCCCACTCACTTGGCTGAACCTATAAAGGAAAGATCACTTACCTGCTTCCTGGCGCTGGCATTCCCCTCCTTCTCCTCCCGGCCTGTGATGCTTCGCTAGGCTCCCTCAATGTCATCATCCAGTTTGATATCACTGCAACCAATAACTGCCCGCAGTGTTGACCAACTCCAGTCCCGTCATGACCAATGTGACATAATTGGTTGTGATTGGCTGCGGCAATGGATGTTGACATAGAGGGAGCCCAGCTGAGAATTGCAGAACTGGGGGAGAAGGAGTGGGACTCCAGTGCTGGGAAGAAGGTAAGAAATCTCCCCAGCCCCACCCACATTCTTTCACAAACTATTTCAGGCCTGGAGATTAAAGGGTTAAACAATTATATTATACTAATAGCACACATTATTATTAGCCCTCTCTTGATATGCATTTTGGGCTGGAAACCCCTTCTTTATTCAGTAAAATCACTGACTGAGGAAGGAGATTTCACCCTGAAAAAGTCTACCACAAGGCCTAATAAAGTCTACCACAAGGCCTAATAAAGTCTACCACAAGGCCTAATAAAGTCTACCACAAGTGTACTCAGCATTTTCAAGGACTAATTATCTCTGTGGATGTGAAGTGCTGCCTTTAAGGTGTCAAATTTTTGTCCCCATAAACCAACTCAGTCATCTAAACATCCATATTGTGCAATACAGTGTATAAAGGACAGGGAGGAATGGCATGAACAGGAGAGGAGGGGAGCTGCATCGTACAGACACCTAATTGGGTCAGACAGAGCAAAACTCCTATCACACTAAAGCCTTCTCACAGCAATAAAAAGAGGGACAGAGAAAGACCCAAATATAACATTTAGACTTTCTGGATTCACTATATTAAAACATAGCATTTACAGCTTAGGAGGACACAGACATCATAAGGCCCTTGTGCAAAAGCAGTATATGGATCCCTTAGTCTCATGCACTCTAGCTTCATTTTGATGGGGCCGCAAAAGATGTGGACAGCCCACCGCTTGCTTTCTGCATCTATTTGTTCATTTCATGGCCTCATTAAACACAATACAACATGTCCTATTCTTGTCCGTTTTGCAAACAAGAATAGGCATTTGAAAATTGCAGGAGGCACACGTCCGGTATCTGTATTTTGCAGATCTGCGATTTGTGGACCACTAAAACAGGTACGGCTATGTGCTTGAGGACTAATCATCACGGAGTATCAATCCTAATGTCTTTCTAACAATTTACTAGTAATTTTGAGCTATGTAATTAATTAGCTTAGTCCTCTTCATGCAATCTAATACAATACAGGAGGTTATTTAAATGTAACAGGCTGCACAGATTGCATATATAGGGGGATATTAATTAAGAACATCAATTTAGACGCCAATCTTAGTCCCTCTGCTATTGCCAGTGGATGCGCCAAAGTTTATATGGAGTCGCAGGTCTCTACATAACTTTGGCACTTTCTTCATCAGGCCTTGCAACATACTAAAATCTATGCCAGCTCCCTTGCTGGTGTAGATTTAAGTAGTTTTTCACACCAAAAACTGACATGTAAAATGGTAAGTGAACCGGGCCTGCCGGCATGGCCTCTTCCACGCCATGCCCCCTTATCTCAGCACTCTGGACAAATGGCGGGAGCTAGTGATGGACGAACATCGGCCGGGCCAAATGTTCACAGCGGGCCTCATTCACTTTAATGGCAGGCAAACCTGAAAAACCTTCAGCTCATATTTGCAGCCACCAAATACTTAGTAGACGTGTACAAATAGTCCCACAACATGGACAGTGACATACTAAAGGGGGATCAATGACAAAAATTCCAACTAAAAATATGTATCTTAATCAGGGGACATTTTTATGCATCTTAAAGGGAAATTCTCTAAAATGTGCCCTGTTGGAGGCTAGAAAAATGTTATTTTAGGCCACGGGAGTACAGGCCTTAAAAATTAGGCATTCGCCTGACATAAAAGAAATTATAATTATGTGGCTCGAGGTACATTATGCGGTCAATGGATAAAATTTTTACTGTAGGCCACTTGACTACAGGCCCCAATTATTAGTCATTCACCAGACAGAAAAGATCAAGTGATTAAGTCGCCGGAGTTATATTACATGGTCAATGGATGTCAATTTTACTGCAGGCCAGTACAAATACAGGTCAAATAAATATGTTTAAAAAACTAAAAATATAAAATTGGATTAAAAACATGGCTAACAAAATCTCCCCTCTTAAAAAAAAAACTAACGATAATAGGTAAAATTCGATTACACGTGGTCGTCACTGGTGTTGAATTCCTCTCAGGCCGCAACAATTATTTATTCAGCATACATAAAAGAACAAGTAAGTATGTGGCTGGATATAGATTACACAGTCATTGGATATCAATTTTCCAGCAGGCTAGTGTACTACAGGCCCCCAAAATTATACATTTAGCGTACATAAAAGATCAAGTAAGTGGCTAATGGTAGATTACACAGTCATTGGATATCAATTTTCCAGCATGCCAGTGTACTACAGGCCTCAAAAATTATGAATTCAGCGTACATAAAATAAAAAGTAAGTAAGTGGCTGAAGGTAGATTACACGGTCGTTGGATATCAATTTTCCTGCAGGCCAGTGTAATACAGGCCCCAAAAATTATGCATTCAGTGTACATAAAAGAACAAGTAAGTATGTGGCTGGAGGTCTTTTATATGGTCAATGGATATAAATTTTACTGAAGGCCAGTACAAATACAGGTCAAAAACATATGTTTAAAAGAACTAAAAGTCGAAAATTGGATTAAAAACATGGCTAACAAAATCCCCCCTCTTGAAAAAAAAAACCTAATGATAATAGTTGAAACACGTGGTCATCCGAGGCCCAAAACATTAGGCATTCAATGGACAGAAAAGGCTTTTTATGCCGCTTTATTTACCTAAGACAGGGACCAATATTTGTTCTGGGTGGTGGCGGATATTTGTGCGCTGGCATGAGGAAATTTAATTGAACAAGGTTGTCACAGGTGTTGAATTCCTCCGAGATCCATGCTTTATTTTTAGAAATGTGAGGTAGTCTACACTGTTGCGAGCTAGGCGAATGTGCCTATCGGTCATGATCTTCCCTGCTGCGCTGAACAGGACACTGGACGAGGGGCAAGCCAAGAGTTCCATGGCAAATTGTGCCAGCTCTGGCCACAGGTCAAGCCTGCACACCCAGTAGTCCTGGGGTTCCTCGCTTCTCAGAGCGTTCACATCGGCCGTTAACCCGTCGGTCTAGTCATTTCCTGAGGCTGGAACCGGAGGGGGGCTGTCGATGAGTTGTTTGCAAGAATGATCTCATATCCGAAGTGACCAACACATCTTCAAACTGCCCTCTTCTTGTATGCGTTGTTGGATTGGTACCCGTAACTGTTTCTCTATGAGTGGAAATTCTTCTGCCAGCGCCCGCAAAAGCATAATGCTGCATTTCTCAAAGCAAGGCCTCGAAGTGTTGTATTCTGACAGCCCTCTGTGATGCTGGTAACATGTCCGTCATGTGTTTGTAACAGGGGTCTAAGTACGTTGCCACCCAGTACTGGTCCTTGCCCTTAATGCTTTTTATACGGGGGTCCCTCTTCAATCACTGGAGCATGAAGGCACCCATTTGCACTAAACTGGAAGCGGTGGAGTGGCCTAGCTCCTGCTTAACGTCCAGGATAATGTCATCCTCTGTCTCCTCCTCCCAGCCATGAACAACACCAGGGTTCCGAAAAAACATTTAAAGCATGGTCTTCTTGCTTAGGGGGGTGCAGCGGAAGAGGCGGTATCAGTGGAAAAGGAGGAGTCAGCTGAGGAGGAGAAGGAAGATGGAGTAGGAGGAAGAGAAGAAGAGGCAGGCCTGCATGCAATCCGTGGCAGTAACACCAAATCCAAATGGGTGACATGGGTTGCATGCTTGACGGCCGTCAGAAGGTTCACCCAGTGAGCAGTAAAAGTTATGTACCTTGCCTGCCCGTGTTTGCTAGACAACATGTCTGTGGTCAGATGTATCTCGGCACTGACACTGTCACTGTCCGCCAGAGATACATTCACTTGCCGCTGAACGTGGCCATATTGCTCTGGGAAGCCCTTCTGGGAGAAATATTTCCTTTCTGGTACCTTCCATTGCAGTGTGCCAATGGCCACATATTTTCTAAAGGCCTCCGAGTGCACCAGTTTATATGGCAATAGTTGGTGGGCTAGCAGGTCCGACAAGACAGCATCTTTTTTCGCTCAAACATTTGGGCCACAGAAGCCTGCCTTTTGCCAGATGAACGCGAAGATGGCACGGTGGAATGTGGAGTGGAGGACAAATGGGAGGAGAAAGGAGACGTGGAAGGAGAAGAGGCAGGACGTGGAGCACCAGGAGTGTGTCTTTGTGGGTTCTGACAGTGTTGCTCCCACTGGGCTCGGTGATGGGAGGTCAGGTGTCTTCTTAAGGCGGTCGTCCCTAGGTGAGAGTTGGGCTTACCGCGACTTATGCGTTGACAGCACAGGCTGCAGATGGCAACACTATTGTCAGCAGCGGACACGTTAAAAAAAAATCCCACACTGTGGAGCCATAAGCCTGTGTCCTGGGAGCGCCTGATGTGACCGTGCATGGTGGATGGCTTGTTCTAGATTCATTAGCAGTCTGCTTCTTGCCTCCTGTGCACTGTAAGTTCTGCCTGCTTCTCATCCCTATCTGCTGCTCTGTCTCTCCTTCTGAACTCCCCTCCTCTTCCTCTGTTGTGGGCACCCACGTGACGTCCAAAGAGACGTCATCATCGTCCCCTTCAGCACCACTGACATTAGAGATCTCGGTGTAGGCAGCAACAGCGGGGACCACCCTCGTTTGGCTGATCTGGGCACTGTCGTCAGACTGCTGGGTGGCAAACATTGATACCTCCTCTTTCTGATCCAATGCTAAGAATGGCTGCGCATCGGTAAGGTCTTGTAATGGATGAGGAAATAATTCATCTGACTCGAGCAGAGGGAATATGGTGGTGGTGGTGTCTTTGGGGGTGCACACAGCAGAGAGTGAAGAGGGTGCAGATAGAGAGGATGAGGAGGGTGCAGAAGCGGAAGACTGAGTCAGCCACTCAACCAAGTCTGGTGCATCTATTGACATAATCGCACGCGCCTTCTGCAACTTCCCACTTAGACTCCGGCCTGGTCCACCTTCCCGACCCTACCACCCCTGAGGAATGGCCTGCCTCTTCCTCTGCCTGTCATTTTCAAAATGACCCTGTGACAAAAGACCCTATAGAAGAGCAGTATTTGTGGAAAAGGGTATATCACACCCCTGCTTCAATCAGTTTTTTGGGGGGTCAACTGGTATATCACACCAGTAGAAATTATTTGTTCCATTGTCATTTGTCACTATCTGTAGCTGAGGTAATGCAGCAAAACCGCAAACCAATGCTGCACTACCCAAATGCACTATATAGAAAGTATATAATTGGTTTATCACACCCCTGCTTCAATCAGTTTTTTTGGGGGCCAACTGTTATTTCACACCAGTAGAAATTATTTTTTCCAATACCGTTTGTCACTCTGTGAGCTGAGTTAACGCAGCAAAACCGCAAACAAATGCTGCACTACACAAATGCACTATATAGAAAGTATATTATTGGTATATAAGACCCCTGCTTCAATCAGTTTTTTGGTGGGGCAACTGGTATATTACTCCAGTAGAAATGATTTGTTTCGATAGCGTTTGGCACTCTGTGAAGCTGCAGTATCGCAGCAGAACCGCACACAACTTCTGCACAATACAAATGCACTATAATATACTTTCAATGTTAGAAAGTATGTTATAAGTATATTACACCCCTCAGTAAATCACACCTATTGATAGCACACCTATACCAGTCTCTAACAGTCTGTCCCTGTTCCACACAGCAACCTCTCCCTACACTGGCAAAAGACTGAATGTAAAACGGTGGCCAGATCGAGTTTTTTTTTAAGGTAGGGGTATGTCCATGTGCTGAAATGTATCAATTGACTGTCCTGTACCACCTGATGGATGTGCCATGGGTTAAAGTTCTTCACAATCGAAAAGAATATGGCACCGGTGGACATCGCCATATGTCTCCCCTTTTGGCGAACTGTGAACGAGCAAAGTTCGCAGCAAAACAGCCGCCGGGCGAACCGCAAGGCCATGTCTAGCTGGAGCGGCAAAAAGTCACAGATTTTGCCACAAACAAACAATGCGACAAAATCTGTGGCATAAATATGCCAAAAAGTGGGGTTTATTTCATTATAAATGTCCGCCATAATATTTCTGGACCTGACTTACAGCACTGATTTTTAAGGTGAGACTATAATATTTTTAAATATATATGTTTAAGATACACTAAATGGACATAAGTATTGGGGCACCTACTTACACCTACAACAGTTTAAATGACATCCCTTTCTAGATACATAGACATTAACATGAAGTTGGTCCTCCCTTTGACGCACAAATAGCTTCCACTCTTTAGGAAAGGCTTTCAACAAGATTTTGGAGCATGTCTGTGGGAATTTTTACTCATTCATCCAGAAAAGCATTTGTTAGATCAGAGGAGAGGGCTTGATTCGTGATCTACATTTTAGTTCACCCCAAAAAGTATTTGATGAGGTTGAGGTCAGGGCTCTGGTGTGAAAGAACAATCAAGTTCTTTCACACCAAACTCACCCAACCATGCCTTTATGGACCTTACTTTGTGCACTGGGGCACAGTCTACAGGCTACATGCTACAACATAAAAGGGCCTTCCCCAAACTGTTTCAACAAAGTTGGAAGCATACAATTGTCCACAATATCTTACTATGCTGAAGCATTAAAGAGATTCTGTCAGCATGATCAACTTTTTAAATGAGGCATACTGCCTGGTAGGGTTTATTATGCTACTTAAAACAATATCTTTTTGTCTGTTAAACAGCTGCAGAAATATCACTGTTTTATTCATATGTAAACAATCATGTTGGTTCACCAGGTGGAAGGGCTGAATCCTTGGAGCATTGTTTTTCTAACACCCCTATGCTCTGCAAACTCACCCTCTCCTTAACTGACAGGTCTAGACATCAGCATGGTGAGGGCAACTTGTGTCCTAGCTTGTACATATCAGGCACACTACCTACTATAGCCTTACCATGTTGAGAATAGAGGTTTTCTATGCTTAGAAAACTAATGTATATTACTAGTTTATTCCCAGGCACAATATATCATTATAAAGACACCAGTATGAATTAGCTTTCTAAATGTAGAAAACCACTCTTCTCAATATGATAAGGGTAGAGTCTTGAAATAAGTGGTCAGCCTTGAATGTTGATGTCCTAGATTCAAATCCCAGGAGAGACTACTAGATTTTTTTCTTTAGGTATTTATTATTTTCTCCATCATTTAACCCTTAATAATAGACTATAGCCTCAGTATATTGGTTAATTGTGCTGACAGAGGCTTTTCAAGATTTTCCTTCACTGGAACTAAAGGATCAATCAAGCTGCCAGATAGAAAAGTGTGATTTTTCACTCCATAGAACATATATTTGTGTGCAGGTTAACATGTATGTCATGGTCTTACCTTCTGCTGTTCTCCTTCGTTTGACATGTGCTGGCGGCCATCTTGGTTTCTGGGTTTCTTGTAGCCTCCCACCCTGCGGCTTCTCCTTCCCACTGGGAGGAGCTGGATGCCTAGCTCATATATATATAGGAGGTCTGTGGCTTCAGTTCCTTGCTTGGTCCTCCTGTGTGCACATGCTTCTAAGACTGCTGCTGCTTCTGGTTCCTGATCCTGGCCTCGTCTGACTACCCCGCTGGTTCCTGATCCTGGCTTCGTCTGACTACCCTTCTGGTTCCTGATCCTGGCTTCGTCTGACTACCCCTCTGGTTCCTGACCCCTGGCTTCGCAAGACCCTGCTCCGGTTTAGCCATCCGTTTGGACTTTTGCTTACAGCTTGATTTGCAATAAAGCCTTCTTATTTCCACGTATCTCTTGTTGTACGTCTGGTTCATGGTTCCTTGACATTAGGACCAAGCCATGAATTCTGACGGTACAGGGCCATCCTCGCTACCTACTCTGATTGCCAGACTTGATCAGCAGGATCACCTGTTGGGTCGGTTCGCTGTGGCGTTGCAAACCCTGCTTGAACGCACGGCTCATTTCGCTTCCGTTGCCGATGGGTCGGTTGTCGCTCCTGGGCCCGCTCCTACTGCCGCTCCGGTTGTTGCGCCAGAGTCTACCCCGACACCTGTTGCTGCGCCTGCGGTGTCTCGGGGTATGACCGGTTCTGCCCCCCTTCCACAGCGCTTTGGGGGAGAGCCAACTCAGTGCCGAGGTTTCCTTAACCAGGTGGGCATTTATTTAGAGTTGCTGCCACATGCCTTTCCTACTGAGAGATCAAAGGTGGGCTTCTTGATCTCGCTGCTCTCGGACAAGGCCTTGGCCTGGGCCAGCCCTTTATGGGAGAACAACAATCCGGTGGTTGCCGAGTTTTCCGGTTTTGTTGCTTCTCTTCGGAAGGTATTCGATGTGCCGGCTCGTGCTGCCTCTGCTGCGAAGCTCCTTATGTCCATCAGACAGGGTTCACGATCCGTAGCTGAATACGGCATTGAGTTTCGTACCCTGGCAGCAGAGGTGGGCTGGAATAATGAGGCTCTGGTCGCTGCTTTCTCTCATGGTCTCTCGGATGCCTTGAAGGATGAGGTTGCAGCTAAGGACCTACCAGTGGAGCTCGAGTCTTTTATTTCTTTCCTGATTTTGATTGACACCAGACTCAGGGAGAGACCTTCCTTTAAGGAGAGCCTGCGGAGGTCTTCTAACAGATTGGCGCCTACGTTTGCTGTCCCACCCGTGCCTCCCTCTCCTCCCACGCCTCCTGGGGATGACTTGTCTGGGGGTGAACCCATGCAGCTGGGGTTTGCTCGCCTGTCCGAGGGGGAGAGGGTACTCCGGAGACGCGAGGGCCGATGCATGTACTGTGGTCTCGGTGGGCATTTTCGGTTGGCATGTCCGAACCGTCCGGGAAACGCTCGCACCTGAGATCCTGTCGGGGGCAGATCTTGGGTGGAGTCTCCTCGTCCCCGGTTTCCCGTGTTGACAAACCACTGATCACTGTTGTCCTCTCCTGGGTCGGGGGCTCGGTGACGACCCAGGCGTTGGTGGACTCTGGTGCTGGTGGTTTGTTCATTGATAGTGTGTTCGCTGCCGCCAATTCCATTCCTCTGCAGCCTCGAGGTTCCCCACTGGCTCTTGAGGCGATAGACGGCAGACCCCTTCTGCCGCCACACGTGACTCATGAGACCCTTCCAGTGGGGATAGCCATTGGTGCCGTTCACAGAGAGTCAGTCTGTCTCCAGGTTATTTAGTCTCCACACTACTCGGTGGTCTTGGGGTACCCCTGGCTCCAGAAGCATAATCCGACTTTCGATTGGAGATCGGCCGAGATCCTCTCGTGGTCACCGCAGTGTGGGGCTAGTTGCATCCATGGGCCTGTCAAGTTGCTGTGTACTTCCTCGAACTCTCTGTTGCCTCCTGAATACGAAGAGTACCGGGATGTATTCGATAAGGTGCGCGCGGTTGCCCTACCTCCGCACCGCCCATACGATTGTGCCATAGAGTTACAATCTGGTGCCGTTCCTCCTCGTGGCAAGGTCTATCCACTGTCGGTAGCGGAGAATGAGGCCATGGAGGAGTACGTGAGGGAGGCGCTTTCACGCGGACACATCCGCAAATCCTCGTCCCCGGCAGGGGCTGGATTTTTCTTTGTGAAAAAGAAGGGCGGTGAGTTGAGGCCTTGCATCGATTACAGGGGTCTCAATCGCATCACGATCAAGAACGCTTAACCAATACCCTTTATTCCCAGCTGTTCGATCGCCTCAAAGGGGCCACGGTCTTTACCAAACTCGACCTGAGGGCGGAATATAACCTGGTAAGGATCAAGGCGGGCGATGAGTGGAAGACCGCGTTTAACACCAGGACCGGTCATTATGAATCCTTGGTTATGCCCTTTGGGTTGTGCAATGCGCCCGCAGTCTTCCAGGAATTCATCAACGATGTTTTCCGTGACCTGTTGCAGCAGTGTGTGGTGGTCTATTTGGATGACATCTTGGTATATTCTGAATCCATGGAGGCCCACATTATGGATGTCAGACGAGTGTTGCAACGGTTACGAGAGAACAGGCTG
Source organism: Bufo gargarizans (assembly GCF_014858855.1). NCBI lineage: Eukaryota > Metazoa > Chordata > Amphibia > Anura > Bufonidae > Bufo > Bufo gargarizans. Next base: position 170,504,034 of record NC_058082.1, read on the forward strand.
TTCGGTAAGCTTGAGAAATGCGAATTTCACCGATCCCAGGTAACCTTCTTAGGTTACATCATTTCCGCTGAGGGGTTCTCCATGGATCCTGAGAAGGTTTCGGCTGTCTTACAGTGGCCCCAGCCCAGTGGTCTTCGTGCTCTGCAGCGCTTTTTGGGCTTCGCCAATTATTATCGGAAGTTCATCAGGGACTTTTCTATGCTAGCCAAGCCTCTCACGGATCTGACCAGGAAGGGCAGTAATTTCCAGGTCTGGCCACTCGAGGCCATCCGAGCTTTTGAGGCTCTAAAGTCCGCCTTTGTGTCGGCTCCGATTCTGTCGCATCCCAACCCTGGGTTGCCCTTTGTCCTCGAGGTGGACGCGTCTGAGACGGGAGTAGGCGCCCTTCTGTCTCAGCGTAGAACACCAGAGGGTCCTCTGCTTCCTTGTGGGTTTTACTCCCGGAAACTGTCTTCCGCGGAGTGCAACTATCAGATTGGTGACAGGGAGTTATTGGCCATCGTGCAGGCCCTTAAAGAATGGAGACACTTGCTCGAGGGTTCGGTGGTTCCGGTTCTCATCCTGACGGACCACAAGAATCTGACCTACCTTTCTGAGGCCAAGAGATTGACACCACGTCAGGCCAGATGGGCTCTGTTCTTGTCACGTTTTAATTACGTGGTCTCCTACCTACCCGGTTCCAAGAACATCAGAGCGGATGCCTTATCACGGCAGTACTCCGAGCGGTCCGGGGAGGAGTCAATTCCGACTTCGGTCATACCTCCGAATCAGATCCTGGCCGCCATTCGCACCAGCCTGACCTCTCCCCTGGGTGAGCAGATTTTGGCGGCTCAATCTGGTGCTCCCTCTGATAGACCCAACGGCAGATGTTTTGTGCCTGAGGAGTTGCGCACTCGGTTGTTGCGAACCTACCATAACTCCAAGGCCGCGGGGCATCCTGGAAAGAATCAGCTGTCCTGGGCTGTTTCACGTCTGTTCTGGTGGCCTTCTCTACGTTCCGACATCGCCGCATATGTAGCGGCATGCTCCGTTTGTGCCCAGAGTAAGTCCCCTCGGCACCTTCCGTTGGGCCTGTTGCAACCCATAGCCACCGGGGAGCGCCCATGGTCACACCTGGGGATGGATTTCATTGTGGACCTCCCTGCATCCCGAGGCCATACGGTCATTCTCATGATTGTGGATCGGTTTTCCAAAATGTGCCACTGTGTTCCTCTCAAGAAGTTACCCTCTGCACAAGAGTTGGCCACGATTTTCGCCAGGGAGGTCTTCCGGTTGCACGGTTTGCCCAAGGAGATTGTGTCGGATCGGGGGAGTCAGTTTGTGTCCAGGTTCTGGCGCGCCTTTTGCTCCCAGTTGGGGATTCATCTCTCTTTCTCCTCGGCCTACCACCCTCAGTCCAATGGGGCCGCAGAACGATCCAATCAGGCCTTGGAGCAATTCCTTCGTTGCTATGTCTCCGATCACCAAGACAATTGGGTTGACCTCCTGCCTTGGGCTGAGTTTGCCAGGAACACGGCGGTGAACTCTTCCTCTGGGACGTCTCCCTTCATGGCCAATTATGGGTTCCAACCTGCCGTGTTACCGGAGGTATTCTCTCCCCAGGATATTCCGGCGGTGGAGGATCACCTTTCCGTCCTACGTGCTTCTTGGGTACAGATCCAGAGGTCCCTTGAGGTATCTGCGCAGTGCCAGAGACTCCAGGCTGATCGCAGACGAGCGCCCGCTCCTTCCTACCAGGTCGGAGACCGTGTATGGTTGTCCACCCGCAACCTCAACCTTCGAGTGCCCACTCCCAAGCTGGCGCCTCGCTTTGTTGGTCCCTTCCGAGTGCTTCGCAGGGTAAACCCGGTAGCCTATGCCCTTGCGCTTCCTCCCGGCATGCGGATCTCCAACGTGTTTCATGTCTCCCTGTTGAAGCCATTGGTGTGTAATCGTTTCACTTCCTCGGTTCCTCGGCCTCGTCCGGTCCAAGTGGGCAATCGTGAGGAGTATGAGGTGAGCAATATCCTGGACTCACGCCTGGTCCGCGGTCGGTTGCAGTTTTTGGTCCATTGGCGTGGTTATGGTCCAGAGGAGTGTTCCTGGGTTCCCTCCGCAGATGTCCATGCTCCTGCCTTGCTCCGAGCCTTCCACGCACGCTTCCCTCAGAAACCGTTCCTTACTCCGCGGAGGAGGGGCCCTTGAGGGGGAGGTACTGTCATGGTCTTACCTTCTGCTGTTCTCCTTCATTTGACATGTGCTGGCGGCCATCTTGATTTCTGGGTTTCTTGTAGCCTCCCACCCTGCGGCTTCTCCTTCCCACTGGGAGGAGCTGGATGCCTAGCTCATATATATAGGAGGTCTGTGGCTTCAGTTCCTTGCTTGGTCCTCCTGTGTGCACATGCTTCTAAGACTGCTGCTGCTTCTGGTTCCTGATCCTGGCCTCGTCTGACTACCCCGCTGGTTCCTGATCCTGGCTTCGTCTGACTACCCTTCTGGTTCCTGATCCTGGCTTCGTCTGACTACCCCTCTGGTTCCTGACCCCTGGCTTCGCAAGACCCTGCTCCGGTTTAGCCATCCGTTTGGACTTTTGCTTACAGCTTGATTTGCAATAAAGCCTTCTTATTTCCACGTATCTCTTGTTGTACGTCTGGTTCATGGTTCCTTGACAATGTAGCTGTATACAGGGAGTGCAGAATTATTAGGCAAGTTGTATTTTTGAGGATTCATTTTATTATTGAACAACAACCATGTTCTCAATGAACCCAAAAAAATCATTAATATCAAAGCTGAATATTTTTGGAAGTAGTTTTTAGTTTTTTTTTTGTTTTAGCTATTTTAGGGGGATATCTGTGTGTGCAGGTGACTATTACTGTGCATAATTATTAGGCAACTTAACAAAAAACAAATATATACCCATTTCAATTATTTATTTTTACCAGTGAAACCAATATAACATCTCAACATTCACAAATATACATTTCTGACATTCAAAAACAAAACAAAAACAAATCAGTGACCAATATAGCCACCTTTCTTTGCAAGGACACTCAAAAGCCTGCCATCCATGGATTCTGTCAGTGTTTTGATCTGTTCACCATCAACATTGCGTGCAGCAGCAACCACAGCCTCCCAGAAACTGTTCAGAGAGGTGTACTGTTTTCCCTCCTTGTAAATCTCACATTTGATGATGGACCACAGGTTCTCAATGGGGTTCAGATCAGGTGAACAAGGAGGCCATGTCATTAGATTTTCTTCTTTTATACCATTTCTTGCCAGCCACACTGTGGAGTACTTGGACGCGTGTGATGGAGCATTGTTCTGCATGAAAATCATGTTTTTCTTGAAGGATGCAGACTTCTTCCTGTACCACTGCCTGAAGAAGGTGTCTTCCAGAAACTGACAGTAGGACTGGGAGTTGAGCTTGACTCCATCCTCAACCCGAAAAGGCCCCACAAGCTCATCTTTGATGATACCAGCCCAAACCAGTACTCCACCTCCACCTTGCTGGCGTCTGAGTCGAACTGGAGCTCTCTGCCCTTTACCAATCCAGCCACGGGCCCATCCATCTGGCCCATCAAGACTCACTCTCATTTCATCAGTCCATAAAACCTTCGAAAAATTAGTCTTGAGATATTTCTTGGCCCAGTCTTGACGTTTCAGCTTGTGTGTCTTGTTCAGTGGTGGTCGTCTTTCAGCCTTTCTTACCTTGGCCATGTCTCTGAGTATTGCACACCTTGTGCTTTTGGGCACTCCAGTGATGTTGCAGCTCTGAAATATGGCCAAACTGGTGGCAAGTGGCATCTTGGCAGCTGCACGCTTGACTTTTCTCAGTTCATGGGCAGTTATTTTGCGCCTTGGTTTTTCCACACGCTTCTTGCGACCCTGTTGACTATTTTGAATGAAACGCTTGATTGTTCGATGATCACGCTTCAGAAGCTTTGCAATTTTAAGAGTGCTGCATCCCTCTGCAAGATATCTCACTATTTTTGACTTTTCTGAGCCTGTCAAGTCCTTCTTTTGACCCATTTTGCCAAAGGAAAGGAAGTTGCCTAATAATTATGCACACCTGATATAGGGTGTTGATGTCATTAGACCACACCCCTTCTCATTACAGAGATGCACATCACCTAATATGCTTAATTGGTAGTAGGCTTTCGAGCCTATACAGCTTGGAGTAAGACAACATGCATAAAGAGGATGATGTGGTCAAAATACTCATTTGCCTAATAATTCTGCACTCCCTGTAGTGTAGTGGTTAACATAATTTTATCTAACGTACAAAGCAGGGAGTTTTAGGCACAATATATTTACATATATTATTATATATTTAGAATATATAATATATTATAATATATGTAAATATATTATGGCTAAAAACATCATAGAAGTTTCCCAAATATTATATTATGCATTCATATATATCAGAAGTATGATTTTTATATATATATATATATATATATATATAGTAATGAATTTATTTTGTGCCATACATTTTTTAAATTACAAAAGAATATATAAATTTTATCTCTATTTCTGAAATGTTTCTGCCAGGATTTGAATGCCCAACCTTCTACATTAGAGGCAAGTATGTTAACCACTACACTATACAGCTACTTGATAACCTGCACAGAAATATAAAGTAAGTATTCTTCTGAATAGGAATACTCACTAGATCAGAAACTGCTATGAGGTTTTTCTAACAGAGTTTAGCATTCAGCTTTATAGATGAGTGGATAAGGTCCTTACCTCTAATGTACAAGATTATGAGCTCAAATCCTGGCACAAACATTTAAAAAAATAAAGATTCATTTTATATATATTTTTTTTATAATTGTAAAAAATGTATGGCACAAAATAAATGTGTAATATAAAAAAAATTATAATAATATATATATATATATATATATATATGTATATATATGTATATAGATATAAAAATAAGAAATTCCGCAACACATCCAGGTTGTAAGAAAGTAAAAAAAGACTTTATTCACCAAGCATGCTTGGTGAATAAAGTCTTTTTTTACTTTCTTACAACCTGGATGTGCTGCGGAATTTCTTATTTTTATACATTTGGAGGTGGATCGCCTACCCAGCCGCTGGCACTCCGCATATACCTTACAGATAGTGGTGCTGCCCACATTTTCTCTCTATGTATATAGATATAGATATATAAAATCATGCTTTTGATATATATGAATGCATAATATGTTCGAAACTACTACTGATGTTTTTAGCCATAAAATATTTACATATATTATATTATATATTGAATTATATTATATATTCAAAATATTATTATTAGTCCCTAATTAGTATTAGGGAGCATGTCACCTCCTATCGCGTCCCTAAACTGACCCTGACTCCTATCCATATGAGTCAACCCTGAAGGTGGGAGGACTCATACACCGGCTGCCTAGGGGTCCCTACTAGCCCTCAGGATTGCCCTGGAACAAGGAGCAGGGTAAGACGACCTGTTCTTTCTGGACACGAATGAACAGGAGTCTCACTGGCCAAGCTGCAGGGAAAGGAACATAAACAGCCTATGGATATGGCAGGAGGCTGAAAAGCACTTCCCCACCTACCTGCCACAGACACTCAGACCGGATCCTGTGCAAGACAGCAAGTGTCCACACCCAAACACAGATGGACACAGCACACACACAAACACACAGGAAGCCAGATCCATAGGTGCATAACATAACAAAGGAAAACATCAAATGGACATCAACATAAACTTAAGAGTCACAGTTAGTTTGTTTATGACCACAAGGGTGGCCCCCACTGGCAGATGTAATGCACAGGAGGCTGCTCCAGCTAAGCATGGCTGAAGCAACCCACTGAGACATGCCAAACACAGAGGCATTATAGGCCAAAGTGGCCACACCCACACAGACACACCCAGTGTCTCACACACACAGAAAGGGAGTTAACCCTTCCATCACCAGGGAAGGGAAAACACCACTTAAAGGGGAAGTGCACACAATACATAAAACCAAGTGCACACATACACACAAATCACACACAACCGCATGCATAACATAGCAAGCTGCCATGACACAGCTCAGCCTGCTATGCTGCCACATACATACTGTTGCCAGCGGCAACCACAGGTGAGGCACATACCACAGCCCTCACCTGTGATTGACAACCAAACCAAAGACCGCTGACAACCGCATGCGGTTCAGGAGTCACGACCATAACCATGGCCGTGACACTGGCCCTGCACATGCACTCTTGCCTTTCACCCTGACAACCACCTAAAATCAAGGGCACCCCAACTACCTTCATGCAGATCCAGAAAGTCAAGGAGTACCCTAAGGAACAAAGAGTTTACCCTCCATTCACTATGCCTTGGTTGGGGAGCATCAAAATGAGAACTTCCACAGCGAACTGTGAATACTAGCCATGTAAGGGCCACAACCACCATTCCCATCTTCTCTGCCTTTGACCTCATGCACACGACAGTTTTTTTTCACGGTCCGCAAAACGGGGTTCCGTTGTTCCGTGATCCGTGTCCGTTTTTTCTTCCGTGTGTCTTCCTTGATTTTTGGAGGATCACCAGACCAGAAAAGTGAAAAAAAATATGTAAGTCAAGTTTGCCTTGAAAATGATAGGAAAAAAACAGACACGGATCACGGACGTGGATGACAATCTTGTGTGCCTCCGTGTTTTTTCACGGACCCATTGACTTGAATGGGTCTGCGAACCGTTGTCCTTCAAAAAAATAGGACAGGTCCTATTTTTTTGACGGACAGGAAACACGAATCACGGACGCGGATGACAAACGGTGCATTTTCCGAGTTTTCAATGGACCAATTGAAAGTCAATGGGTCCCCAGAAAATCATGGAAAACGGAACAACGGACATGGATACACACAACGGTCGTGTGCATGAGGCCTTTCTCCTCTCCCTGTGGCTCTCTGCATTTGGGCATGGAAATCCATGCAATGAAGCTCCTGCCACACAGTTTTTGTGCTGATGTTAATGCCAGCGGAGGCCTGGAGCTCTGCAGTGATGGTCAGCAGAATGCTGGTGACTTTTTCTTTATAGTGCATTATATACCTGCAGTGGGCGACCCGACTCTGTAACATTACATGTTCTGTCACTTCGTGGCTAAGTTGTTGAGGTTCCTAAATGCTTTCACTTGGCCATAATACTACTCACAATTGATGGTAGAATTTCTAAGAGAGAAGAAAGGTCATGAACTGACTTATTACAACAGTGGTGTCCTAATACAGTACCATGCTGAAAATCTGTCAGCTGTTTACATTACAGTTTTATTTTTAAAGGGTACAGACACAGATAAAAACCATTTGCCATTTTTTTGTTATACATTACCTTACTAAAATAATTTTATTTTAGAGTACCTAGTACAAAGAATGCATCAAAGGGTTTGTCTCCCAGTTATAGCTGGGGAATTTCTCTTACAGCAATCCCTACAAGGGAAATGTAGCATTAAATGAAGGTGATTAAAATGAATAGACCACCATGTAATATGTTAGGTTTGTCAAAGCAGGCTCTCCATTCTGTATAAGAGGCCATTCTGTATAAGTGGAGGGTCCATATGCCCAAATCTGTGCCCATAGATTTATAAAATTGCTTTCTGACTTTTTTTTCTCTTAAACCTTTCCATACTCCTTTTTTGCTGTGTTTTTATTTTTGTTCATGGAAAGGTAATTTCACCTTGCATTCCTGCTGGTATGTAGGCCATTTTTATGCATAGGCTCCTCTTAGGCTAAGAATTTTGAGACAGCCTTTTATTTTGATCATGTCTATCACTTGTACAACAGTGCCTGCCCTTTGCACAGCGCTGTGATGAGACTTGATTACAGCATTCAACATGTTTTCTTCAAACATAATACCGTCACCCTTGGGCACATTAACAGTGTCTATGCAGTCATATGCACATTAAAGTGCCCAAGCAAGCTCAAGTCTTTGATGTATCATTAAATTGTCTATCACTATCTTTAACCGCCCTAATAAAATATAACCTTTATCAAATTGATTAAAACATGGAACCAAAACAACCCCTAATAAAATTAGATATATAACACTGCACAATGCAAGATATATTATAGGTCACCACAGATAGATAGGGGCAGATACAAGGCTCATGTAGGCAGGATTTAATATCTCTCTATACCTCGTCCATCTTTCTTACAGTTTGTTGGTTCAATCATTTCTGTAGAGAACAGCCGAATGGGATCACCTCCTCTCTCGCTGTGGTGTCCCTTCACTATCCCAGCCTACAGGCAGAACACCTACCCCAAAAGGGGCGCCCCCACCTCTCGATGGCTAAGCCCATCTTTGTTCCCTGACAAACCAATTTTATGTTGGGGGAACACGTGCATTGGGATCTTTGCAATATTAAATTAGGATCACTGTAGGATTGAATTGAGGGCTTAGTCACCGAGAGGTGGGGTCGCCACTGTTGGGGTGGGGACACCACAGGAAGAGAGGAGCCGATTGCTTTCGACTCTCCTGTCCTCTTCAGAAATTTTGGAACAACAACAAACTGTAAGTAAGATGGATGAGGTATAGAGAGATACCAAGTCCTGCCTACATGACCCTTGCATCCACCCCATCTATCTGTGGTAACCTGTAATATATCTTGCATTGTGCAGTGTCATATATCTAATTTTATTAGAGGTTGTTTTGGTTCCATGTTTTAATTGATTTAATAAAGATTATGTTTTATTAACAGGGTTCAAGTCAGTGATAGTGTATATACCATTTAATGGTCAGCATCAATTCCCAGTGATGGTACCATTAAGTGCAAGAAGGAATGAAATGCTTCAATGAAAAATTTAATCCAAATCCAGCATAATTCCAAATTTAAACTCATCTTTATTGCAGTTTAAACTCATCTTTTTGTAGTTTTTCTGTTTCTGCGGTTTATTTGTGTAAAATAATATATCCAAACCTCACATTGTGTAACTTCCCACGTTTAAATAATTTACACGCTGAATTCCTTTATAATGTCTATATGTTTTTCTTCTGAAATGCAATATTGAGGTTTCTATTGTAAATACCTTTGTATCTCTTAAAAAAAATAAAAAATCTACATTATTGTGTGCCTAATGGCAGAGAATTAAATAAATGATATACAAGCACACTCTCTTACTGCTTTTACTAACTCATTTTACTATTTTGAAGGGAAAAACATGATCGCAATAAACAAGTGCCTTATAACGGAATATTTTATGCATGGCATTCTAGCATCTCATTTTATTTAGTACAGAACACTATTGTTTTCATAGTCAGCATTGTGTATGGTTCTTATGAAAAGTATGAGCTTTAGTGTTTCCAATAATAATGTCGTAAATTAATAAGGAATGTATACAATTTACAGCTTATTATATGAATGGCTCACATGCATTTAAAATGTGTCATCACATTTATTAAGTTATGAAAAGCAATTTAGACACTAAACTTAACATGGCACTTAGAAAAAAAATGAAACATTGTTATCATACCTCCAACAATGATTAATCTGTCATTCTTAATAATGTGAGTAGTGTCTAGGGACAGAACTGATAATTTAAAAGCTGGAAAATGCACACATAACACATGGGTCGCTCTTATCCAATATGCTTCTTGACAGGTGTACTTCATAGTTCCCCATAAATTGAGTCAACTGTTAAAATCAATTTAATAAGAGTCAGCAGTTTTGACCACGGAAAACTGCTGACCGCACTTAATAGGGGCTGGGGAGAACAGGATAATTATACCTTTTGCATAGCTTTTATTATAGGGATTTGTGTGAAGGCAAAGTTTTATTCTGCCAGGTTCTGCTCCTGCAAGTGCCCAGGCTTCACTAAGGAGTGCTCTACACATTAAGCTGCCTAATATCCCCTCTCTCTGCTCTGAGTGACAGCTGTAGCATCCAACCAGGAGACCACTACAGCGGTCACTCAGACCAGAGAGGAGGGGCTGTGGAGCAGGTCCCATCAGACAACTCTTGAAATTGAAGCTCTGCCTCCGACCTTCACGGAACTTGCAGGAGCAGAACTTGGCAGAACAAAAATTTAATTTTCACACTGTAATGCTTAATGAATAAATATGTGTCCATCAATTCTGGCTGTTCTGTTCTGCCACACTTCTGCTGCTGATGACGCTGCCCAGCTGTTGTCCCCACGCAATCACTGCGACATAGACATAGATAGCATTGTATGGGAGTAACTGTACATCCAGACAGTGATGTAAATTTAAATCATTTTGCATTAACACTTTCCTGTCATGACAATTTTCCATTTTTGTTTTTTATTCCCTGTCTTCCCCAAGCCATAACTTTTTGTGTTTTAATACTAAAAAAAATAAAAACTTTGGAAAAAACTACTTTTTTCTTTTCATCTCCATATTCCAAATCCAATTACTTTTTTTTATAATTATGTCTGAAGAGCTATGTTTGGTAAAAAAAATAATTGTGGGACGATCTGTTTATTGATACCATTTTGGGGTGTGTATGACTTTTGTTCATTACTTTTTATTCAATATTTTGGGGGAGGTAAGGCAATGAAAAAATGCCAAATTGTCTATATTGATTTTTCTTCTCTGTTAAACCATTCAAAATAGGGGATGAATGCAGTGCTGCTACCTGCAGGCCTGAACTAGTATATACCAGTAATAGGCCTAGAAATCTAGTACAGGCTTTGGCCTATTACTTCAATGGAACGTCTTTCCTAATCTCAGACAGGGGAAGTGTGTGCTTCTGTTTTTTTTTTTTTTTTTTTGCTTTCCAGATGCCGTGGTCACATTTGACCATGGCATATGAAGGGTTAAATGTCCACAATTGGCATTAGTGCCAATCGCAGATATTAGCTCTAGGTGTGCTGTGTGACTCATCAGGCAGCTATGGCGCTCGCTCCATTCCAGAGAGGGCAGCATCTTTAAACACCCGACATCCGCCGCACATGTTGGGAAAGGGTTAAAGGGTTTGGCCCATCTCATGCATTGGTTACATATTGCTAGGATATGCCACTACTTTCAGATAGGTGCAGGTCCCTCAAAATGAACAAGGCCCTCTAGAACCGGGCCCTCAAAGTGAACGAGGGTGCATAGAGCAGGTGCAGCCACAGCCTTTCACTTATATGGGAGTACCAAATATAGTAAAGCCGGCACTCAGAACACCCAAAGAGGTGAATGAATAGGAGGCCACTACGTTTGCAAGGTGCATTCACCATTTACTTGAAAAGGAGTTCCAGAAATAACAGAGTGCGCTAGCCCCGGTATATATTCAGAAGTAAATGGAGGCACACCGCGCATTCACAGTGCACTCTCCTTTGATTTGTGGGCTCCATTCTAGAGATAGATGTGGTCCCATAGGTAGGGCCTGCACCTATCTGACATTTGTGACATATCCTAGTGATATAATGTAGAATAAAATGGCCTCTTCCTTAAGCTTGGGACATCACATACATCAGTCACATGGCCTTTTTGCATCTCAGTCCCATTCAAGTCAGTTGGATAAAGCTGCAATAACAAGCACAGCACTATAAAATGTAGAACACTGTGCTTGGTATACAGTAAAAAGCCTGCAGCCCTCATCCAAATGCCATGGCCCTTCTAAATACATGATTGGTGATGAACAAAGAGACAATGGTGGGATCAAATAGCTGCTTACTCTCTGCAGTTGTGCAGGGCACAACAACCTTTAAAGCAATGGTCAGCATTTTCCTCTGGTTACCAATCGCCTTCCTGGGCGGACTCAAACTTCTGGGCCGCAGAATAGATGTGGTAGAAAGAGAAAAAAACTGTAAGTGTTCGGCAGCCCTACCTCAAGAAATACTCCGAAGTAGAACTTCACAATGTGGTGCTTTATTTGTTGTACAAATACTACACACAAATAACCTCCAAAAAGAACAGCACCACGCAAAAGTTTAAAATATAAAATCATATCTAAAAGCAGATCCATACCCACACAAATGCAGGAAACTATGTTGGAATATTTTTACATAAAAACAAGAACAATATTGTTTGAAAGGACAATGCAAACCAATCATACCACAAAGGTGGTCAACAATAAGGATAGATAGAGCAAGGAATATCAAATCGCAAAATACCAACCACAATGGTTCTGAGACCCTAACGCCGTTTCGCAATCGCTTCTTCTGGGTGGTTTTTCTTCTGCGTCTGGATGCAGGCAGCAAGAAAATACTAGGTGGAACGTGGCTTATGGCTTCCCAACCCTCATGTGTTTCTAAATAAATATTTCTGGGGCTGTTGACATAACAATATATACATATTGTACATTGGTTTTAAACTTTATTTATGTGACAAGCAAGGACGTGATTTCCAGAGAGAAGAAATCCTTAATCTTCTCAGTGTCAGTAACTATATGATCTGATGAAGTGGGTGTTCTCACAGTGCTAAATGTGTTAATTTCTTGTAATGTCGGTCCATTAGAAGATGTTGCCATAGCCCCAGCTGGTCTGGAGTGGGGGAAATTGGAGATAAGGTTACTAATGCTCATCTCCTTCATCCAGTTGTTCAGTCTGCATGAAATATAATATGTTTTGCGGACAACATATTCACTGGGAATGGAAAACACTTTGCGTGGATAGACCTTGTTTATGCTCATGGCACAATGTTATGTTCACTCACAATCTTGAATTTCTTTTTGGAGTTTTAATCTATTACTGTGTCTTTTTCAATTTTCGTGAAGCAGTTCTGGCAGCAGTGACGCTTCATAACTTTATAGATGCAAAATCACATGGAACCCGTTTTTTCATATTATTTTGTAAACACTGAGCATAGTTGTACTTATGAAATAACAGGTATAAAAAATATATAGCACTATATAAATGTATAGGAAAACATATGTACTGTATTATATAGCCATTTGCTAAATCCTGTTCCTTAAGTTTTCTTATCTTGTATTCTTCTGACAGAACTTAAAGAGGTTGGCCCATCTTAGACATTGATGGCATATCACTAGGATATGTCATTGATGTCAGAAAGGAGCAGGTCCCACCCCTATCTCCAGAATGAGGCCTTCAATGTAAAGGAGAGCAGACCGCACATGCATGACATGCTCTCGATTCACTGCAATGGGAGCTCATAAATAGCCCCGAAAGTGTGTTTGGCTATTTTTGGAAGTCCCATAATGTGTTGTCCTTCACTTCAGGTTGCCCATTTAGGAGAGAGGTGGGGCCTCAGAGGTGGTACCCAGTGGCATACCTGCAATGAATGCAGACCATGCAGCTGTTATGCGGCTGCAGATGAAAGGCCCCACCCTGACCCTAATTACACTTAAAACAGCTTAACATACCATGTAATACAGCTTCCAGACCCATCCCAAGACCTTCCAGCTCTTCACTCTCTGCTACTCTGGCCCAGGTCCACCCATTACAAAGCAGGCCACCGCAACAATTGCTCCATAGTTGCCTGCCTGAGTCTCAAGAAGTGCTCTGTGTTGTCTATCTGTTGAGAGCTGGGCTGACCAATAAGCATTAGCATTGCTAGCAGAGCCTGCTCCCAGCAGAGATACTTTAGGGAGCCATGCAGCAGGACTTCTTTTCTCTGCACTGAGATTTTACCTGACCGCATGTAGTAAGTGAGAATTGGTGGTATGGGAAGGGGGTGACAGACTAACAGAAGCTGGCACAGTTCATGGGAGATATTGCAGCAGCAGTAGGAACAGTTAATGGGGGACATGGCACACTATGTAATATGAGGCAGCAGGCGCAGTTTATGGAGAAGTATGGTACACTATATAATGAGCAGTAGGCAGAGTTAATGGGGGGAGGTCACAGTATATAATGTTCAGCAAGCACAGCAGACACAGTTAATAGGGGGTAGAGATGGCCTTGCGGTTTGCCCGGTGGTCATTTCGCGGTTAACTTTGCGTGTTCGCAATTCAACGAAAATGCAAACATATGGTGTCATATTATTTTGCATTGCGCCAAACTTTGACCCATGACACATCCATCAGGTGGGACAGGACAGCCAATTAAGATGTTTCAGCACCCTATCACAGAACCCGATCTGGCAGCCATTTTACATTCTGTGTTTTGCCAGTGTAGGAAGAGGTTGCTTTGTGGAGCAGGGACAGACTGTTAGGGACACCAAACGCTAGCTAATATGGCCAGAAAAGTCATTTTAAGGACTGGTTTAGGTGTGCTATCAATAGGTGACACACTGAGGGTGTGATATACTTATAATATACTTTCCAACATAGAAAGTATATTATAGTGCATTTGTATTGTGCAGCAGTTGTGTGTGATTCTGCTGCGATAACAACGCTATATAGAGGGACAAACGCAAAAAAAAACTGATTGAGGGGTGTGATATATCTATAATATAATTTCTAACATAGAAAATATATAGTGCATTTGTATTGTGCAGCAGTTGTGTACGGTTCTGCTGTGATAACGCAGCTATATAGAGAACAAGCGTTATTGAAACAACTATTTGCAATGGGTGTGATATAACTACTGCCCCCCAAAAAACTGTTTGAGGGGTGTGATATACCTTCTTACACAAAATACTGATTAAGGGGTTTGATATACCTGCTTCCACCAAATATTGATTTAGGGGTGCGATATACCTGCTTCCACGAAATACTGATTAAGGGATTTGATATACCTGCTTCCAAAAAATATTTATTGAGGGCTGCGATATACCTGCTTCCACAAAATACTGATTAAGGGATTTGATATACCTGCTTCCACAAAATAATGATTGAGGGCTACGATATACCTGCTTCCACAAAATACTGATTAAGGGGTTTGATATACCTGCTTCCACCAAATATTGATTGAGGGCTGCAATATACCTGCTTCCACAAAATACTGTTTAAGGCATTTGATATACCTGCTTCCACAAAATAATGATTGAGGGCTGCAATATACCTGCTTCCACAAAATACTGATTAAGGGGTGTGATATTCCTACTTCCACAAAATTCTGATTGAGGGGTGCGATGCACCTGCTTCCACAAACTACTGATTAAAGGGATTGATATAACTGCTTCCATCAAATATTGATTGAGGGCTACGATATACCTGCTTCCACAAAGCACTGATTAAGGGGATTGATATACCTACTTCCAACAAATATTGATTGAGGCCTGCAAGATACCTGCTTCCACAAAATACTGATTAAGGGTTGATGTTCCTGGAGGGATACACCAAATGGAAAAGATTTAAAAAAACTAAAGGAATGGTCAAAAATCTGGCAACTAAAATTTTATGCTGATAAGTGATAGATAATGCACCTGGGGCATGAAAACCCAAGAGCAGAATATAAAATCAGTGATACAGTTCTAATCTCAGTATCTGAGGAAAGAGATTTAGGGGTCATTATTTCAGAAGACTTAAAGGTAGGCAGACAATGTCATAGAGCAACAGGAAATGCTAGCAGAATGCTTGGGTGTATAGGGAGAGGCATTACCAGTAGAAGGAGGGAGGTGTTTATGCCGCTCTACAAAGCACTAGTGAGACCTCATTTGGAGTATTGTGCGCAGTACTGGAGACCATATCTCTAGAAGGATAATGATACTTTGGAGAGAGTTCAAAGAAGAGCTACTAAACTGGTACATGGATTGCAGGATAAAACTTACCAAGAAAGATTAATGGACCTTAACATGTATAGCTTGGAAGAAAGATGAGACAGAGGGGATATGATAGATACATAAAGGGAATCAACAAGGTAAAAGAGGAGAGAATATTTAAAAGAAGAAAAACTGCTACAAGGGGACATAGTTTTAAATTAGAGGGGCAAAGGTTAAAAAGTAATATCAGGAAGTATTACTTTACTGAGAGAGTAATGGATGCATGAAATAGCCTTCCTGCAGAAGTGGTAGCTGCAAATACACTGAAAAAGTTTAAGCATGCATGGGATAGTCATAAGGCCATCTTTCATATAAGATATGGCCAGGGGCTATCCATCGTATTTAGTATATTGGGCAGACTAGATGGGCCAAATGGTTCTTATCTGCCGACACATTCTATATTTCTATGTAAAGGGGATTGATATACCTGCTTCCACAAAATATTGATTAAGGCCTGCGATATACCTGCTTCCACAAAATACTGATTAAGGGGTTTGATATAACTGTTTACACCAAATATTGATTGAGACCTGCAATATACCTGCTTACACAAAATACAGATTAAGGGGTTCGATATACCTGTTTCCACCAAATACTGATTGAGGCCTGCGATATATGACACATTTTTGGGGCCTGTACTAGCCGACAGTAAAATTAGTATCCAGTGACCGCCTAATGTACCTCTAGCCACATAATCACAAGTTCTTTTCTGTTAGGTGAATTTTAATTTGTATCTAGTGTTGATCGAGCACCAAAGTGCTTGGGTACTCTACCGAGCACCCGAGTCCAATGGACGTCAATGGGATACTGACAATAATACGCACAAAACCAAAGAAAAAAAAAACGATTTTAGAGGAAAAATTGGTAGTGAACATTCTTTCCTGTATATTTATTTATATATAAAGTGCTAGTGCTGCCAAAAATTACAAGGAAGAGACACTCCGATACAACCTGCATATCACATAAAGGAGGGCCTCATTCACATTGTGGTACAATTGTTAATCTAGTGGGACTCCTCCACTAAGTGAAAGGGCTGTAAAAAATTACAAGGAACCGGCACTCCAATACACCCTTTGTTACACATAAAGGAGGGCATCATACACCGCCTTGGAAATTATGATTGATGGCCTGCTGGTGACTCTTAAAAACATTGGGAGCAAGGGCATGCTGATATGACCATCTAAAACATTATGGCTCTGGGCCTGCTGCTGCTTTGGTGACTCTAGATAACTGGGGCCGATTGCACGTCCCCATGCGGGCGACAATCCATTCAGATGTCTGGCCTATCAACTTTTAATGTTATTATCAGTGCAAACCATGGTGACCACGGTTAACGGGGAATCAGGGTTCGATTCCAGGGAGGGATCCTGAGAAATGGATACGGCTACCACATCCAAGCAAGGCATCATGCGTGCAAATTACCTATTAGGTATGCCCGTAGGTGAGCTGCCCCTGTAAAATATTTTAGGTGCGGGCCTGCAGATGAGCTGACCCTGTAAAAGATTTTTGGTGCAGGCCTGCATGTGAGCTGACCCTGTAAAAGATTTTAGGTGTGGGCCTGCAGGTGACCTGACCCTGTTAAAGATTGTAGGTGAGGGCCTGCTTGTGAGCTGACCCTCTAAAAGGTTAAAGGTGAGGCCCTGCAGGTGAGCTGACCCTCTAAAAGATTATATGCGAGGGACTGCAGATGAGCTGATACTGTAAAAGATAGTAGGTGAAGGCCTGCTGGTGAGCTGACCTTGTAAAAAATTATATGCGAGGGCCTGCTGGTGAGCTGACCCTGTAAAACATTATATGCGAGGGCAGGCTGGTAAGTTAACCCTGTAAAAGATTTTAGGTGCAGGCGTGCTGGTGAGCTGACCCTGTAAAAGATCGTAGGTAAGGGCCTGCTGGTAAGCTAATCCTGTAAAAAAATTATATGCCAGGGCCTGCTGGTGAGCTGACCCTCTAAAATGTTGGATTTGAGGACCTGTAGGTGAGCTGACCTTCTAAAACATTATATGCGAGGACCTTCAGGTGAGCTGACCCTGTATATGATTGAAGATGAAGTCCTGCTGATGAGCTGACCCTCTAAAAAATTATATGCGAGGGCCTGCTAGTGAGCTGACCCTGTAATAGATTTTAGGTGTGGGCCTGCAGGGGAGCTGACCCTGTAAAAGATTTTAGGTGCGGGCCTGCTGGTGAGCTGACCCTCTAAAAAATTATATGCGAGGGCCTGCTTGTGAGCTGACACTGTAAAACATTGTAATATAGAAAGGGTTGTAGCCAGCTCACCTCATCGTCCTGCACAGCGGTGCACGGGGCGGACTCAAGCCAGTACCTTGTAAGCAGAAGAAAATTGAAAGAAATGCTCCAGCACCGCAGTGGATAATATGACAGTCCCGGTCTTTATTGACACCATAAAAAATCCAGGTGAGTACAGCAATCAAAGACAAACACTGGTGGTCCCCGGTACCCCGGATCTACGCGTTTCGAACTGTTGAGTTCTTAGTCATGATCCTAAGTGTCTCTCATGTTCCAAGCCTAAAATACTGTTCCCCCGCCATTATCTCCTCCTAGTAAGGGAGGAGTATGGTGGAACAGGGCGGGCCGCAAAATCGGCTGGGTTCATGGGAGACACCTGTGTAAACCCAATCACATGTTGCACAATAGGAATCCCAATAGTGCTCCATAAATTACATAGAAAAATATATACATGAATAAAACATCTTTCAATGTATAACTAACTTAATATAAAATCCTCTGTTAACCATCTCTCCAAACATGTGCGGCATAATATTCTTATTCAGTACAGGTTGTAAATCAATAAATGTAATATTCAAAAGACAGACATAACATCTCCAGATCTCAATCAACACAAAAGAGCAGTATTTTATCATATTATATTGTCTCATTTATATCATATATTCTTTTGATTCCATATGTCCATCCTTTAATTTCTTTATTCATCTGTTATACTAGTGTGGAATATTTAACTTTCTTCATTACGTTCGAAAAACGCATTGTGTGAACCAGGACCAATCTTTAAACTGAAAAAGAGAACCACTTTTATCGGACAGAATACATTCCATGGTTAATCCATATAACAGATCCACGGTGTATCATGCGTCATGGAATTGGTTGTTTAATAGATGTAAAAAATATATATATAGTGGTCAAAGATTGCTATTCATCCCATCTCGTTTGTAATGCAGTTAATTTTTGCATACCAAAAAATCCCAAACATTAGGGCTTTATATTCCAAGTTGCTTTGATCTATCTAATATAGCAATGAAGTTAATTCCAGGCGAATTTGCAGTCACAATTAAACCACACATATTATTCAAAAATAATTTAGTGCATTTATCCATTTCATACATGCACACCGTGGAAAAGTTGCTAAACTATATAGACTAGTGTCCGGTTGTTCATATTCTTCAGAGACATTGTGAGTCATTGTATAAAGTCCTATGTATTATTCACATCATCATCTCATTTCTGAGATATGGACTATTTATACCCAGGATTTTTTAACAACAAGTACAGATATCCAAAACCGCACATGCGTTTATATAAACGCATGTGCGGTTTTGGATATCTGTACTTGTTGTTAAAAAATCCTGGGTATAAATAGTCCATATCTCAGAAATGAGATGATGATGTGAATAATACATAGGACTTTATACAATGACTCACAATGTCTCTGAAGAATATGAACAACCGGACACTAGTCTATATAGTTTAGCAACTTTTCCACGGTGTGCATGTATGAAATGGATAAATACACTAAATTATTTTTGAATAATATGTGTGGTTTAATTGTGACTGCAAATTCGCCTGAGATTAACTTCATTGCTATATTAGATAGATCAAAGCAACTTGGAATATAAAGCCCTAATGTTTGGGATTTTTTGGTATGCAAAAATTAACTGCATTACAAACGAGATGGGATGAATAGCAATCTTTGACCACTATATATATATTTTTTACATCTATTAAACAACCAATTCCATGACGCATGATACACCGTGGATCTGTTATATGGATTAGCCATGGAATGTATTCTGTCCGATAAAAGTGGTTCTCTTTTTCAGTTTAAAGATTGGTCCTGGTTCACACAATGCGTTTTTCGAACGTAATGAAGAAAGTTAAATATTCCACACTAGTATAACAGATGAATAAAGAAATTAAAGGATGGACATATGGAACCAAAAGAATATATGATATAAATGAGACAATATAATATGATAAAATACTGCTCTTTTGTGTTGATTGAGATCTGGAGATGTTATGTCTGTCTTTTGAATATTACATTTATTGATTTACAACCTGTACTGAATAAGAATATTATGCCGCACATGTTTGGAGAGATGGTTAACAGAGGATTTTATATTAAGTTAGTTATACATTGAAAGATGTTTTATTCATGTATATATTTTTCTATGTAATTTATGGAGCACTATTGGGATTCCTATTGTGCAACATGTGATTGGGTTTACACAGGTGTCTCCCATGAACCCAGCCGATTTTGCTGCCCGCCCTGTTCCACCATACTCCTCCCTTACTAGGAGGAGATAATGGCGGGGGAACAGTATTTTAGGCTTGGAACATGAGAGACACTTAGGATCATGACTAAGAACTCAACAGTTCGAAACGCGTAGATCCGGGGTACCGGGGACCACCAGTGTTTGTCTTTGATTGCTGTACTCACCTGGATTTTTTATGGTGTCAATAAAGACCGGGACTGTCATATTATCCACTGTGGTGCTGGAGCATTTCTTTCAATTTTCTACTGTAAAACATTATATGCGAGGGCCTGCTGTTGAGCTGACCCTATAAAAAATTATATGCGAGGGCCTGTTGGTGAGCTGACCCTGCAAACCATTGTAGGTGAGGGCCTGCTGGTGAGCTGACCCTATAAAAATTATATACGAGGGCCTGCAGCTGAGCTGACCCTGTAAAACATTATATGCGAAGGGCATATATGTGAGGGCATTATATGCAATGAATAAGCATGTTGATATGATGGAAGAGGAGAAGGAGGATGAGAAAAGGAAGATTCAACCATATACCCTTGTTTGTGGTGGAAGGGGTGCATAGGAATGCAGTGTATTCAGTACACTATAAACAACACAGCCTTTATGTTCATCAGCTTTCCTCTGGTGGAGTCGAGAAGTCATGGTCAATCCAGGCCTTGTTTATTTTTATAAGAGTCAACCTGTCAGCATTTTAAGTTGACAGGCGGTTACGCTTATCTGTTATAATACCACCAGAAGCACTAAATACCAACTCAGACAAAACTCTGGTGGCAGGGCAGACCAGCTCATCCAATGCATAGAGCGCCAGTTAATGCCATGTGTCCAGCTTGGACACCCAGTAGTTGCAAGGCACTGAGCGATCATTGAAGACACTGACACAGTCTGCTACGTACGCCTTCACCATCTTCCAAATTGTTTCCCTCCTTCTGACACTAGGCCGCGCATCAGGGTGAGGGTGCTGACGGAGTGTCATGAAACGGTCCCAGACTTTGGAGAGTTTTGCCCTGCCTCTGTTGGAACTGCTGTGTGTTCCCCTTGTCTCCCCTCCTTGGTTGCCCAAGGAACTACGAGCCAGTGCTGTCAGATGGAAATTTTTGGAGCAAGTTTAAGACGTTGGCTAGGCATGGGATGTGTCTGAGCTTGCTGAGCTCCAAAGCCGCCACCAAGTTACGACCATTATCAGACACAACCATGCCTGGTCCTAGGTTGAGTGGCGAGAGCCACAGCTCAGTCTGGACTCTTATCCCCTGTCACAGCTCTGCGGCGGTGTGCTGTTTGTCCCCTAAGCATATCAGCTTCAGCAGGGCCTTTTGCTGCTTCCCCACTGCAGTACTACAGTGCTTCCAGTTACTGACTAATGACTGACTGGTGCTGTACATGGATAATTCAGAGGTTGAGGAGGAGGCAGAGGAGGAGAAGTGGGGGTTGAGCCACTAACATAGGTGCTGGCGGAAACCCTAATCGACTTAGGGCCCGCAATCCTTGATGTCGGTAGCACCTGTGCCATCCCAGGGTGTGACTCTCTGCTGGACTCCACAACATTTACCCAGTCAGGGAAATGTAGCGTCCCTGGCCAAATGCACTTGTCCATGTGTCCGTGGTTAAATGGACCTTTACAGTAACTGCGTTGGTCAGGGCACGTGTGATGTTACGGGACACATTTTGGTGTAACGAGGGCACGGCCAACTTTAAAAATAGTGGCGGATGGGGACTGCGTAACGTGGGAAGGCTGCCGACATCAGGTTGCAGAAGGCCTCAGTGTCTACAAGCCTCAATGGTAACATTTCCAGGACCAGTAATTTGAAAAGCTGTGCATTTAGTGCTATGGCCTGTGGGAGGGTGGCCGGGTATTTGCGCTTGCGTTCAAATGTCTGCGCTGGGACACGGAAGTAGATGTGGTTGCTGATGGTGCTTGTGAAGGTCCAGGTGCAGGGCGGGAGGCATCCGGGCCTGCATCTTGGACAGGGGATTGGCCAGCACGTAACACAGGGGAAAAGGAGGCAGTGGTGTGATCCATAGACACAGATTTTGGACCCAGGTGTTCGGCACACCTATTAGGGTGCTTTGATGCCATGTGGCAGATCATGCTGGTGGTGGTGAGGTTGCTAGTGTTCATGCCCCTGCTCATTTTCGTATGGCACACATTGAAAATTATAATTATTTTGTCGTCCGTACTTTCCTAAAAAAAGCGCCAGACTGCGCAACACCTACCCTTTGGCCAGGGAGATTTCCACAAAAGGTATTTGAGATGTGTAAACGTCACACAGGAGAAATCCCGCAGAAAATGTCAATGCTGTCACCAGCGGCTAATGAAAAATTACAGGGAACATCACAGGTGTTTGGGATGAGGAAACGTTATACAGGAGAGGTACCACCAGTAATGACACTGTCCGTAGCGTCTACATAAAAAAGTACACTGTATGTCACAGATACATTTTTTAACTGCACACGTAACACTGCAGATGTGGCGCTGGTAATGTCACTGTCAGAAGCGGACACCGTCTATTGACAAAGTACACTGCATATCACAGATACATTTTTGAAGCGAACACGTTACACAGGAGATGTGGTTCTGGTAAGGTCACTGTCAGAAGTGGACACCGTCTACAGAAAAAGTACACTGGATGTCACTGATATTTTTTGGATGCGCACACTTTGCACTGGAGATGTGGTGCAGCTAGTGTTGCTGTCTGCAGCGGCCTATCTATTGTATGCTAATTAGTGCAGGATGCGGTAAAAAAATATTGGTGCCACACACAATAGTCCTTAGAAGGACTTTTGGGTCTGTAAAGTTTTAGCTATTTAGCACAGTTTGCGCTAAGAAAAGATATTGCCGCTGCCACACACAATAGTCCTTAAAAGGACTTTTGGGTCTCTGAATAGTTTTAATCGTAAAAATATTCTTAAATCACTCCCTACACTGTCTGTCCCTTCCTCAGCACAGCTCTCCCTGACTAAGAATGAGCGAACATGCGTCATCGGGTGCTATATAGCACTCGATGACGCGTCCTGCACAGCTAATCACTCTAATGCCAGCAGCATTACAGTGAGGGAAGTACTTACCTGCACGTTTATTGGCTGGGTAGTAGCCAAGAAATGTGCGGGCGGAGACTCGAACATTGCGCTCAAGCATATACGGTATTCGGCCGAATACCGCTATGTGCCGAGCATCGAGATGCTCCAGCCGAACTGGTGTTCGGCCGAGCATGCTCGATCATTACTATTTTTATCCACTGACCGCCTAATGTACCTCCAGCCACATAGAAATCACAAGTTTATTTCTGTCAGGTGAATGCCTAATTTTTGGGGCCTGTACTCTCGTGGCCTAAAATAAATCTTTTATAGGCTCCAGCAGGGCACATTTTTGAGCGTTTCCCTTTAAGACGCATAAAAATGGACCCTGGTTAAAACACATAGTTTTGTGGGAATTTTTGCCAATGATCTCCCTCTGTCCATGTTGTGGGACTATTTGTGCACTTCTAGTAAGTATTTGGTGGCTGCAAATATGACCTGAAGGTTTTTCAGGTTCACCTGCCATTAAAGTCAATGGGGCCCACCGCAAATTTGCGGTTCACGAACATTTGATCGTGAACTCGCGTTCGTGAAACGTCCCAGCCGATGTTCGTCCATCACTAATGGGGAGTATGGCCCATCATATAATATGCAACAGGAAGCACAGTTCATGGGAAAGAAGTCTCTGGATAGTGGACAGTGGATTTGCTAAGTAACATTCAAGTGAAAGTACATACAGAGGTGTATTACTTTGTGACTTGAAAACACTATAGGGGTTGTCTCTATGCTACATGTTCTATTAAGTCATGCTAAGCTGACACAGGGAGTCTACTCATTCTTCCCCCATTAACACCATGACCTCATTGCAGCACTAGGGTCATTGCTTGAATCTGTGAAGGATAAGCACTTGTAGGGATTTAGAATGCTTGGGTTTTCTATAACCACTCTAACTACCCCACACACACACACACACACACACACAAATACAATGCAATCATAAAGCACCATGTTATAGAGCAATATATATATACAGTTGTTTTCAAAATTATAGACATCACTAACCTGATCATTCACTGTTTTTGGTAAAAATTATATTTCTACATGGCAAATAATTTACTAGCAGGTGTATTAGAGTAATAGAAACCCAACAGACCCAACAGTCATGACATGCATGCTGCTGATTCTCTGTAATTCAATCACTTATTGAAAGGGGCATGTTCAAAATAATAGCAGTGTGGAGTTCAATGAGTGAGGTCATTCATTCTTTGAAAAACAGGTGGCAATTATTGCCCTTATTTAAGGAAGAAAGGCAGCAAATGTTGTACATGCTGGTTACAGTGCATTTATCTCAGAAATTCTGGGGAAAATGGGTCGCTCCAGACATTGTTCAGGAGAACAGCGTACCTTGATTAAAAAGTTGATTGGAGTAGGGAAAACATATAATGAAGTGCAGAAAATGAGAGGCTGATCAGCTAAAATGATCGCAAATGCTTTAAAATGTCAACGAAAACCTGAAAGACGTGGAAGAAAGTGCAAAACTACCATTCGAATGGATAGAAGAAAATCCAAAATGGCAAGGACTCAGTCAACAATCAGCTCCAGGAAGATCAAAAAAGTTACCTTTGAGTACTGTTACAACTATAAGATGCCTATGTGAAGCCAAGCTATCTGCAGGAAGCCCCCGCAAAGTCCCACTGTTGAAAATAAGACATGCTGAAGAGGTTACAATTTGCCAAAGAGCACATTGACCGGCCTAAAGAGACATTTTGTGGACTGATGAAAGTAAGATTGTTCTTTTTTGGTCTAGTGGCTGGAGACTGTTTGTCAGATGACCCCCAAACACTGAATTCAAGCCACAGTACACTGTGAAGAGAGTGACACATGGTGGCACAAGCATCATTATATGGGGATGTTTCTCATACTACGGTGTTGGGCCTATTTATCGCATACCAGGGATGATGGATCAGTTTTAATACATCAGAATACTTGAAGAGGTCATGCTGCCTTTTGCTGAAGAGGAAATGCCCTTTAAATGGGTGTTCCAACAAGACAACGACCCCAAACACACCAGTAAACGTGCAACATCTTGGTTCCAGACCAACAAGATTGACGTTATGGAGTGGCCAGCCAAATCCCTGTATCTTAATCCAATAGAAAACTTGTGGGGTGACATAAAAAATGCAGTTTCTGAGGCAAAACCAAGAAATAGAGAATAATTGTGAAATTTAGTCCAATCATCCTGGGCTGGAATACCTGTTCACAGGGGCCAGAATCCGGTTCACTCCATGCAACACAGATGTACAGCAGTTCTCAGAAACACTGGTTATACAACTAAATATTAGTAAGTGATTCTAAGGAAAGCAAAATCTTCAAACATTTTTCAGTTTATATAGTGAATGTTTGTAAAGAAAAATACAAACACTGCTATTTTATTGAACAGTCTAATATTCACTTTTATTAATTTTTTTTACAGGAACAATGCAAATTTTATATATGTTATGATTTGGAATAGAATGTTTAGTGTTCCCAATGCATTTGTTAGTATGGAAATAAAAACTATTAAAAGGATTTTGAGCTTTACTAACTTTTTTAAACACACTGCTATTATTTTGAACACAACTGTATATACTGTATTTTTTGCCCTATAAGACGCACCGGCCCATAAGATGCACCTAGGTTTTTGGGGAGGAAAATAAGAAAAAAAAAATTATAACAAAAAGGTATGCTTTTGGTGGGTTTGGAACTAATGGTGGTCTGTGGATGGCACTATTACTGGGGATCTGTGGATGACGGACACTGTTATGGGGGGATCTGTGGATGATGGACACTGTTATGGGGGGGATCTG
Organism: Bufo gargarizans; assembly: GCF_014858855.1. Taxonomy (NCBI): domain Eukaryota; kingdom Metazoa; phylum Chordata; class Amphibia; order Anura; family Bufonidae; genus Bufo; species Bufo gargarizans. The sequence continues at coordinate 170,529,946 of NC_058082.1, forward strand.
TGGATGACGGACACTGTTATGGGGGATCTGTGGATGACGGACACTGTTATGGGGGGATCTGTGGATGATGGACACTGTTATGGGGGCATCTGTGGATGACGGACACTGTTACAGGGGGATCTGTGGATGACGGACACTTTTACAGGGGGGATCTGTGGATGACGGACACTGTTACAGGGGGATCTGAGGATGACAGACACCGTTACAGGGGGGATCTGCGGATGACGGACACTGTTATGGGGGGATCTGTGGATGACGGACACTGTTATGGGGGGATCTGTGGAAGACGGACACTGTTATGGGGGGCTCTATGGAAGAAGGACACTGTTACAGGGGGGATCTGTGGCTGGCACTGTTATAGGGGGATCTGTGGATAGTGATGTCCCAAACTAGTCGCCGGCGAACATAGCTTGTTTGCGTTTGCCGCTGCGGGCGAACATATGCGATGTTCGGTCCCCCCTATACATCATCATTGAGTAAACTTTGACCCTGTACCTCACAGTCAGCAGACACATTCCAGCCAATCAGCAGCAGACCCTCCCTCCCAGACCCTCCCACCTCCTGGACAGCATCCATTTTAGATTCATTCGGAAGCTGCATTCTTAGTGAGAGGAGGGAGAGTGCTGCTGCTGCTGATTCAATAGGGAAAGCGTTAGCTAGGGCATTGTTCTGTGTCCACAGACTCATCTGCTGTAAGGACAGCGTCAAGACAGCACCCCAAAAAGCCCTTTTCAGGGCTGGCACATCAGTCTGCTTTTTTTTTTTTTTTTTTTTTTTTTTATATATATATATATTGCAGTTGCCTGGCTACCCGTGTGTGAGAGGCTGCAGGCTCAGTCACAGACAGCACTGTGTGCACAGTGCACACCATTCATACAGGGTGCGACATAAAATACCTCGCAGATAAAAAAAATCTATTTAATATTTTTCTGTGACATAATCACATTTGCAAGCCCGTGTGTGTCAGGCCCACACATACTGTATTGTGCCCACTGGCTAGTGGCTAGGCCTGCACTCATACCGTTACAGTGTGTCATTCACCCAAATGCCTTGCAGAAAAAAAAAATTATATTGAAAATTTTTTTGTGATATAATCACATTTGCAAGCCCGTGTGTGTCAGGCCAACACATACTGTATTGTGCCCACTGGCTAGAGGCTAGGCCTCCACTCATACCGTTACAGGGTGTCATTCACTCAAATACCTTGCAGGAAAAAAAAATTATATTGAAAATTTTTCTTTGATCTAATCACATTTGCAAGCCCGCGTGTGTCAGGCTCACACATACTGTATTGTGTATATAGGGTGGCACAGTACCTTGCACGCATAGTAACACTTATCTAATAAAAAATGACAGGCAGAGGCAGGCCACGCCGCAGGGGCCATCATGTTCGTGGTGCTGTGATTTCCACTGGCCCTGGAATAATGCCCAGTGTTCAGAGGCCACGTACCCTGAACCCCAAAAATTCGGAGAAAATAGTTAACTGGCTTACACAGGACACCCAATCTTCAACAGCTTCCGCTAAGAACATTGATGCACCATCCTCCTCTAGCTCAGCTTTGGTCACCTGCTCTCAAGTTACCACTCCCCTCCCCGCCGCCACCACCACCACTACCACCACAGCCACCACAGCCGCCTCACTTGATCCCTCAGAGGAGTTATTTACACATCAGTTGGATGAAATTAGTGATGAACAACCATTATTGCCAGGGGATGTAGATAACAGGGATATGTCTCAGTCAAGCAGCATTACACATGGACGTACAGTGTGATGATGATGATGATGTTGTACCCGCTGCTGCTTCCTTTGCTGAGGTGTCAGATACAAGTGAAGTGGTTGATGATGACGATGTGTCCGTGGATGCCACGTGGGTGCCTGCTCGAAGAGAAGAAGAAGAGGGGGAAAGTTCAGAAGGGGAGACAGAGAGAAGGAGGAGATGAGTTTGGGGAGGTCGTCGCAAGGAGCTAGTGGCACAGTCAGACAGCATGTATCGGCACCCAGGGTCAGCCAGACAGCACGCCAATCAACGCATGCTGTTGCCACCACCAGAATGCCGTCATTGCAAAGCTCAGCAGTGTGGCATTTTATTTGTGTGTCTGCCTCTGACAACAGCGATGCTATTTGCAACCTGTGCCAAAAGAAACTGAGTCGTGGGAAATCCAACACCCACCTAGGTACAACTGCTTTGCGAAGGCACATGATCGCACATCACAAACGCCTATGCGATCAACACATGATGACGAGTAGAAGCAGCACACAAGCTCAAAGCCACCATCCTCCTCCTGGTCCAGCATCTTCAGCCACGTCAACCACTGCTGTCCTCCTTGCCCCCTCTCAACCACCCGCCACTCCGCCTCTCACCTTCAGCAGTTCCATCTCATCTGCCCACAGTCAGGTGTCTGTAAAGGAAATGTTTGAGCGTAAAAAGCCAATGTCACAGAATCACCCCCTTGCCCGGCGTCTGACAGCTGGCTTGACGGAACTCTTAGCCCGCCAGCTTTTACCATACCAGCTGGTGGAGTCTGAGGCCTTCAAAAAAATTGTCGCTATTGGGACACCACAGTGGAAGGTACCCAGACAAATTTTTATTTTTCTAATAAGGCAATCCCAAACCTCTACTAGTGATTGAAAAGGAAGTCATGGCATCTCTGGCATACAGTGTTGGGGCAAGAGTCCATCTGCCCACTGATACCTGGTCTGCAGAGCACGGTCAGGGCAGGTATATCCCCTATACTGCGCATTGGTTCAACCTGCTGACGGCTGCCAAGCATGGAATGCTTGGCTCTGCAGCAGAGTTTGGTGACACCGCCACGACTTGCAGGCAGGCCTACTGCCACCTCCTCTACTCCTCCTACTCCATCCTCTTCCATAACCTCCTCGGCTGAGTCCTCTTCTGCTGCGGCGTCTGGCTGCACATCAACTGAATCCCCCCAGCTCCCCAGGGGCTATTCCACATCCCGGATACGACAGTGTCCCGCTGTCTTGGGGTTGACTTGCCTGAAAGCAGAGAGCCACACTGGAACAGCACTCCTGTCCGCCCTGAACGCACAGGTGGATCAGTGGCTGACCCCGCACCAATTGGAGATTGGCAAAGTGATGTGTGACAATGGAAGCAATTTGTTGGCGGCATTGAATTTGCATGGCACATGTGTTGAATCTCATCGTACAATGCTTTGTGTCTAAGTACCCAGGCTTACAGGACATCCTCAAGCAGGCCAGGAAGGTGTGTGGCCATTTCAGGCATTCCTACACGGCTATGGCGCACTTTTCAGACATTTAGCGCCGAAACAACATGCCAGTGAGGCACTTGATTTGCGACAGCCCGACACGTTGGAATTCAACACTCCTAATGTTCGACCGCCTGCTCCAACAAGAAAAAGCCGCCAACGAGTATTTGTATGACCGGGGTGCTAGGACAGCCTCTGCGGAGCTGGGATTTTTTTGCCACGTTACTGGACGCTCATGCGCAATGCCTGTAGGCTCATGCGTAATTTTGAGGAGATGACAAACCTAGTCAGTCGCACTGAAGGCACCATCAGCGACCTCATCCCATTTGTTTTCTTCCTGGAGCATGCCCTGAAAAGAGTGCTGGATCAGGCTGTAGATGAGCGTGAAGAGGAAGAGGAAGAGTTGTGTTCACCATCACCACCAGAATCAGCCTTGTCATCATCGCTTGCCAGACCTGCTGCAACGCTGCAAGAGGAGTATGAGGAAGAGGAGTCAGAGGAGGAATGTGGCTTTGAGGAGGAGGAAGACCAACCACAGCAGGCATCCCAGGGTGCTCGTTATTGTCACCTATCTGGGACCCGTGGTCTTCTACGTGGCTGGGGGGAAGAACAGACCATCAATGACATCAGTGAGGAGGAGGAACGGGAAATGAGTAGCTCGGCTTCCAACCTTGTGCAAATGGGGACTTTCACGCTGTCATGTCTGTTGAGGCACCCTCGTATAAAAAGGATGAAGGAGAACGACCTGTACTGAGTGGCCACGCTACTAGACCCCCGGTATAAGCAGAAAGTGGCGGAAATGTTACCTAATTACCGGAAGTCAGAAAGGATGCAGCAGTTCAAAACCAAACTAAAAAATATGCTTTACACAGCTTATAAGGGGGATGTCACAGCACAATGGGAATCTAACTGGGGAAGAGGTGAAAGTAATCCTTCTCCTACCACGACTGGGTGTGCAGGCTTGACCTGTGGCCTGAGCTATCCCAGTTTGCGATAGAACTTCTGGCCTGCCCCGCTTCAAGTGTCCTGTAAGAAAGGACCTTCAGTGCAGCAGGAGGCATTGTCACTGACAAAAGAAGTCGCCTCGGTCAAAAAAGTGTTGATTACCTCACCTTTATTAAGATGAATGAGGCATGGATCCCAAAAGGACTGACAGTAGGGGATACATTTAACCACTTCAACCCCGCTAGCTGAAACCCCCTAAATGACCAGGCCACTTTTTACACTTCTGCACTACACTACTTTCACCATTTATTGCTAGGTCATGCAACTTACCACCCAAATGAATTTTACCTCCTTTTCTTCTCACTAATAGAGCTTTCATTTGGTGGTATTTCATTGCTGCTGACATTTTTACTTTTTTTGTTATTAATCGAAATTTAACGATTTTTTTGCAAAAAAATGACATTTTTCACTTTCAGCTGTAAAATTTTGCAAAAAAATCGACATCCATATATAAATTTTTCGCTAAATTTATTGTTCTACATGTCTTTGATTAAAAAAAATGTTTGGGCATAAAAAAAAATGGTTTGGGTAAAGGTTATAGCGTTTACAAACTATGGTACAAAAATGTGAATTTCCGCTTTTTGAAGCAGCTCTGACTTTCTGAGCACCTGTCATGTTTCCTGAGGTTCTACAATGCCCAGACAGTAGAAAACCCCCACAAATGACCACATTTCAGAAAGTAGACACCCTAAGGTATTCGCTGATGGGCATAGTGAGTTCATAGAATTTTTCATTTTTGTCACAAGTTAGCGGAAAATGATGATTTTTATTTTTATTTAATTTTTTTCTTACAAAGTCTCATATTCCACTAACTTGTGACAAAAAATAAAAACTTCCATGAACTCACTATGCCTATCACATAATACCTTGGGTGTCTTCTTTCCAAAATGGGTTTCACTTGTGGGGTAGTTATACTGCGTTGGCATTTTAGGGGCCCATATGCGTGAGAAGTAGTTTGCAATCAAAATCTGTAAAAAATGACCGGTGAAAGCCGAAAGGTGCAATTTGGAATGTGGGTCCCTTTGCCCGCCTAGGCTGCAATAAAATGTCACACATCTGGTATCGCCGTACTCAGGAGAAGTTGGGGAATGTGTTTTGGGGTGTAATTTTACATATACCCATGCTGGGTGAGAGAAATATCTTGGCAAAAAACTACTTTTCCAATTTTTTTATACAAAGTTGGCATTTGACCAAGATATTTATCTCACCCAGCATGGGTATCTGTAAAATGACACCCCAAAACACATTCCCCAACTTCTCCTGAGTACGGCGATACCACATGTGTGACACTTTTTTGCAGCCAAGGTGGGCAAAGGGGCACACATTCCAAAGAGCACCTTTCGGATTTCGCAGGCCATTTTTTACACATTTTGATTGCAAACTACTTCTCACACATATGGGCCCCTAAAATGCCAGGGCAGTATAACTACCCCACAAGTGACCCCATTTTGGAAAGAAGACACCCCAAGGTATTCCGTGAGGGGCATGGCGAGTTCCTAGAATTTTTTATTTTTTGTCACAAGTTAGCGGAAAATTATGATTTTTTAATCTTTTTTTCCTTACAAAGTCTCATATTCCACTAACTTGCGACAAAAAATAAAAAAATTCTAGGAACTCGCCATGCCCCTCACGGAATACCTTGGGGTGTCTTCTTTCCAAAATGGGGTCACTTGTGGGGTAGTTATACTGCCCTGGCATTTTAGGGGCCCATATGCGTGAGAATTAGTTTGAAATCAAAATCTGTAAAAAATGACCGGTGAAATCCAAAAGGTGCTCTTAGGAAAGAGTGCCCCTTTGCCCACCTAGGCTGCAATAAAGTGTCACACATCTGGTATCGCCGTACTCATGAGAAGTTGGGGAATGTGTTTTGGGGTGTAATTTTACATATACCCATGCTGGGTGAGAGAAATATCTTGGCAAAAGACAACTTTTCCCATTTTTTTATACAAAGTTGGCATTTGACCAAGATATTTATCTCACCTAGCATGGGTATATGTAAAATGACACATTCCCCAACTTCTCCTGAGTACGGCGATACCACATGTGTGACACTTTTTTGCAGCCTAGATGCGCAAAGGTGCCCAAATTCCTTTTAGGAGGGCATTTTTAGACATTTGGATCCCAGACTTCTTCTCACGCTTTAGGGCCCCTAAAAAGCCAGGGCAGTATAAATACCCCACATGTGACCCCACTTTGGAAAAATGACACCCCAAGGTATTCAATGAGGGGCCTGGTGAGTTCATCGAATTTTATTTTTTTTTGCATAAGTTAGCGGAAATTGATTTTTTTTTTGTTTTTTCTCACAAAGTCTAACTTTCCGCTAACTTGGGACAAAAATTTAAATCTTTCATGGACTCAATATGCCCCTCAGCGAATACCTTGGGGTGTCGTCTTTCCAAAATGGGGTCAGTTGTGGGGTGTTTGTACTGCCCTGGCATTTGAGGGTCTCCGCAATCATTACATGTATGGCCAGCATTAGGAGTTTCTGCTATTCTCCTTATATTGAGCATACAGGTAATGAGATTTTTTTTTTCCGTTCAGCCTCTAGGCTGAAAGAAAAAAATGAACGGCACAGATTTCTTCATTCGCATCGATCAATGTGGATGAAAAAGTCTCTGCCCCCAAAAAAAGGAGGGGAAAGGCATCTGCCAGGACATAGGAGCTCCTCCCAACATCCATACCCACTTAGCTCGTATGCCCTGGCAAACCAGATTTCTCCATTCACATCAATCGATGTGGATGAATAAATCATTGCCGGGATTTTTTTATTATTTTTTTTATATACAAAGTGTTTGCCAAAGCATAGGAACACCGCCTCCTCCTCAGCTCATATGCCTCGGCAAACTTATCTTTTACTGCAGAGGAGAAATCTCGTCTTGCAGCGCTGCATACACCGAAATTCCTCGGAGCACTATGACCTCATCGGCGCAGGCGCAGTGGAGATGTCTGAGCAGGGAAGCGGTCGGACATTCACTGCGCATGCGCCGAATACAGACGCGCGCGGCGCATGCGCGAGAAATCGTCCGCTTGATCGCATTCCGGAGGAGATGGGCGGGCTGGAGGGACGCACTGGGCGGCGGCATCTTGTGAAGGTAGACCGATCCTCTAGGTGCTAATTACGCCCCCATAGCACCTAGAGGGTCATTAGCATATAAATATAAGTTCTTTTTTTAGCGAAACGGCTGCCTCAAAAGCTATTATATTAGGACTGTTTGGCAGAGCAGACACTAGCGGATCGCTAGTGTCTGAAAGCTAATTATGTGAAAACGAAGTGGTAGAAACCCTTTAAGATCGGATTTCACACTGACAAATGCTGCAAAGGCACCAGATGTATGATATTGCCCAAAAAGTTTTTTTTTTTTTTAAACCCAGATCATTATTGCAGTATTTCAAGCTTGGATTTGAATGTCACAAATGCACATATGCAGTGCTGGTTCACTGAGCTTGCATAAAATGGCCGCCACCGCCTACCTAACTAACAGACGGCTAAAAGTTATTTTTCTGTCACTGGGCTCAGGGCAGGGTAAAAAGATTGTGCACTGCACACATAAAACTAAATCTATGCAGATCGCTGAGTTAACAAGCACTTCAAAATTATTTTCTCTTCTCTCCCGCGAAACAGTAGCATCCTATCCCTACACTAAGCACAGCAGAGTGACGTGCAGCGCTACGTGACTCCAGCTTATATAGAGGCTGGGTCACATGCTGCACTGGCCAATCACAGCCATGCCATTAGTAGGAATGGCATTGATTGCTTTTAAGGGCACAAGAGTAAAACGCTTGTTGATTGGCTGCTCTGCAGCCTTTCAAAAAGCGCCAATAAATCACCAAACTCAAACCCAAACTTTTACTGAAAAGTTCGGTTTCGGGTCCAGGGTCCAAAAATCCTAAAGTTCGGCATGAACCCGAACTTCACATTTCGGGTTCGCTCAACCCTAATAGGGAAACCTGTACCGAAGACAGTCCGCGGCCAGGTTTTATAGGGGAAGTGGTTTTGGCCCCTCTGTCTGAAGCAAGGGAAGCTGCTGCCACAGTAAGAATTTCTGACAGCCTCTCCTCTAAGCAGGCTCAGGAGGCCAGGGAGTTTATTAGCCAGACCACGGATGTGTTTTTGGATCTCCCTGGACACACTTGTACAAGTCGGCATGACAATGTCATTGAGCCTTTAGGCAAAAGTCCGGCTAAAACCATACCGAGTACCCGAGGCTCGGCGTCAAGCCATCTCAGAGGCAGTGCAGATGATGCTGAAACTAGACGTCATTGAGGAGTCTAAAAGTGAGTGGGCTAGTCCTATAGTGCTAATATCCAAGCCGGACGGGACTTTCCGGTTTTGTAACGACTTCCGAAAACTAAACAAAATATCTAAGTTTGATGTATATCCCATGCCTCGGGTGGATAAGCTTATTGAGAGGTTAGGCTAAGCCTGGTATTTTTATGTTTTGGACCTCATCAAAGGGTACCCTTGATGGAGGCTACAAAAGAGAAAACTGCCTTCATCACACCACCAGAGGGTCTTTACCAATATAAGGTGTTACCCTTCGGTCTGCATGGCGACTCTGCCACTTTTAAACGGCTGATGGACATTGTGCTGTGTCTACATCGTCGGTATGCTTCGGCTTACCTGGACGATATTGTCATCCATAGTTGTGACTGGGAAAGTCATCTACCCAAAGTGTAGGCTGTAGTGGACTCCCTTAGGAAGGCTGGACTGACCGCTAACCCAAAGAAATGTGTAATAGGGTTAGATCATAGAAACTTAGATAGAAACATAGAATGTGTCGGCAGATAAGAACCATTTGGCCCATCTAGTCTGCCCAATATATCTGAATCCTATGAATAGTCCCTGGCCCTATCTTATATGAAGGATAGCCTTATATATAGATCAGGTGGTGATGATGATCTCTCTCTGACATAGGAGCTCTAGCAATCTCTGTGGGTTCTGAGCCTTGTGCCAGGCTGGAGGCCTGAATCCGGGAGAACTACTCTGTCCTGTGCTATGCTGATGGGGTTTGAGTTACGAACTGGTCTTTGAGTTACGAACTGGTCTTTGCCTCTAAACTGCGTCCGCTTGTCCTGTCTACCAGAGTGAGTCCCCAATATACATACATATATATATATATTTATATATATAGTAGGGATTTCCCAAATGGTAGCCTTCAGATAAATACACAGTAGCCTTTTAGTGGTGGAAATCAAAGTAAGAAATGTCTCTTAATGTTGTAACACCACAATTCAACAGGCGGCAGTAATCAGCTTACTTCAGCTGACACAAAGAAAAACAATTCAGTCTCGAATCTAAGCAAATCACATAGGAAGTTTTAGGGCACAGTACCATACTAGCCACGGAGTGGATGGGGACCTTGCTTTGTCCTTTGTCTCTCGGCAGAGACCCTCCGGTTTTCACTCGGCTCCATAAACACACAGCTACACAGAGCTCCACCATCAGCCAGGTAATCACCCGTGACCATGCTGGCTGACTTTTTTTGAAGCCCTTCAAAACCCGGCCTGGATCATGGGGAACAGCCACCCACCCTGCTTTTTGGCTGCTCCCAGTAACAGCCGACCCGGATTAGCTTTTCACAGCTATGCTAACTATCAAAGTGTCCATCAGCAACTGCTGCGGACAAATGCACTACTGGCTCCTACTTCACCGAGGCCAGGAACCCCAGTGACACATATCTTCCATCTATGATGGTCCCATGTGCCTTTCTACAATATATATATATATATATATATATATATGTATATATACACACTAGCTGAATTACCCGGCTTTGCATGGGTATATTTCATCTATTTATCTGTCTTCTTACACGTTCACACAGTGTGCAGTCTGACATTCAACATAAACTGTTTCTGTCTTCCAAATAAGAGGACTGTTCTTTGTAGTCTAACTTGTTTATTGGTAAAACACAATTGTTTTATTGGCAAAACAGGATTGTTGGGTAAAACTACAAGAATACAAATAGCATGAATAAGTATAACATATAGATAGCATGTACTATAACATTTGCATTAACACTGAAGCACATGGTGAAATGGCTTCCTGTACAGTCGTGGCCAAAAGTTTTGAGAATGACACAAATATTAGTTTTCACAAAGTTTGCTAAACTGCTTTTAGATCTTTGTTTCAGTTGTTTCTGTGATGTAGTGAAATATAATTACACACACTTCATACGTTTCAAAGGCTTTTATCGACAATTACATGACATTTATGCAAAGAGTCAGTATTTGCAGTGTTGGCCCTTCTTTTTCCGGACCTCTGCAATTCGACTGGGCATGCTCTCAATCAACTTCTGGGACAATTCCTGACTGATAGCAACCCATTCTTTTATAATCACTTCTTGGAGTTTGTCAGAATTAGTGGGTTTTTGTTTGTCCACCCGCCTCTTGAGGATTAACCACAAGTTCTCAATGGGATTAAGATCTGGGGAGTTTCCAGGCCATAGACCCAAAATGTCAACGTTTTGGTCCACAAACCACTTAGTTATGACTTTTGCCTTATGGCACGGTGCTCCATCGTGCTGGAAAATGCATTGTTCTTCCCCAAACTGTTGTTGGATTGTTGGAAGAAGTTGCTGTTGGAGGGTGTTTTGGTACCATTCTTTATTCATGGCTGTGTTTTTGGGCAAAATTGTGAGTGAGCCCACTCCCTTGGATGAGAAGCAACCCCACACATGAATGGTCTCAGGATTCTTTACTGTTGGCATGACACAGGACTGATAGTAGTGCTCACCTTTTCTTCTCCGGACAAGCCTTTTTTCTGATGCCCCAAACAATCGGAAAGAGGCTTCATCAGAGAATATGACTTTGCCCCAGTCCTCAGCAGTCCATTCACCATATTTTCTGCAGAAGATTAATCTGTCCCTGATGTTTTTTTTTGGAGAGAAGTGGCTTCTTTGCTGCCCTTCTTGACACCAGGCCATCTTCCAAAAGTCTTTGCCTCACTGTGCGTGCAGATGTGCTCACATCTGCCTGTTGCCATTCCTGAGCAAGCTCTGCACTGGTGGCACTCCGATCCCGCAGCTGAATCCTCTATAAGAGATGATCCTGGCGCTTGCTGGACTTTCTTGGACGCCTGAAGCCTTCTTAACAAGAATTTAACCTCTTTCCTTGAAGTTCTTGATGATCCTATAAATTGTTGATTGAGGTGCAATCTTAGTAGCCACAATATCCTTGCCTGTTAAGCCATTTTTATGCAACGCAGTAATGGCTGCACGCATTTCTTTGCAGGTCACCATGGTTAACAATGGAAGAACAATGATTTCAAGCATCACCCTCCTTTTAACAGGTCAAGTCTGCCATTTTAACCCAATCAGCCTGACATAATGATCTCCAGCCTTGTGCTCGTCAACATTCTCACCTGAGTTAACAAGACGATTACTGAAATGATCTCAGCAGGTCCTTTAATGACAGCAATGAAATGCAGTGGAAAGGTTTTTTGGGGATTGAGAAGGACCATGCAATTCATCTGATCACTCTTCATAACATTCTGGAGTATATGCAAATTGGTATTATAAAAACTTAAGCAGCAACTTTTCCAATTTTCAATATTTATGTAATTCTCAAAACTTTTGGCCACGACTGTACATATGGCTAACAGTAGTAACAACTCCCTGAGTAACAATTATAACTAGCTGAACAGCTCTGCATAACATAATATACCTGAAACAAAGGTAGATCTCTCACCAGATATGATTTTACAAGGATGGTGAAGTCTAAGAAAGAGATATGCAAAAGGACAGCTCTGCTGATGTGTCCTGGAGACTGGAGGCTTCTCTTTACCAAGATGTTTTGCACTCCCACAATGCAGTGCACCACCCACAATGCAGTAACATAGTAATATAGTATATAAGGCCAAAAAAAGAAATTTTTCCATCCAGTTCGGCCTGTTATACTGCAAGTTGATTCAGAGGAAGGCAAAAAAAGCCTGTGAGGTACAAGCCAATTTTCCCCACTTAAGAGTGGAAAAAATCCTTTCCGACTCCAATAAGGCAATCAGAATAACTCCATCAACAACCTCTCTCTAGTAGCTATAGCCTGTAGCATTATTACACTCCAGAAATTCATCCAAGCCCCTCTTGAATTATTTTATTGTACTCACCGTCACCACCTCCTCAGGCAGAGAGTTCCATAGTCTCGCTGCTCTTACCGTAAAGAATCCTTTTCCTCCAGACGCAGACTGTACACAGTACTCCATGTGTGGTCAGACAAGTGATTTGTAAAGTGTTAGGACTATGTTCTGATCATGGGCATCTATGCCCCTTTTGATGCCACCCATTATCTTATTGGCCTTGGCAGCAGCTGCCTGACACTGGTTTTTACTGCTTAGTTTGCTATTTATTAAAATTCCTAAGTCCATTTTCATGTCAGTGTCACCCAGTGTTTTATCATTTAGTATGTACAGATGATTTGCATTATTTCTTATTTGTTATTTCTTACATTTGTCAGTGTTAAACCTCATCTGCCACTTCTCTGCCCAAGCCTCTAATCTATCCAGATACATCTGTAGCTGTATAGTGTCCTCTTCAGTGTTAATTACTTTACACAGTTTAGTGTCATCTGCAAAAATTTATATTTTACTGTGCAAGCCTTCTACAAGATCATTCATAAATATATTGAAGATAATAGGGCCCAATACTGACTCCTGAGGTACTCCACTAGAGACAATGACCCAATCTGAGTGTGTACAATTAATAACCACCCTTTGTTTTCTATTATTGAACCAGTTACTTACCCACATACAGACGTTTTCTCCCAGTCCGAGCATTTTCATTTTATATACTAACCTTTTATGTGGTACAGTGTCAAATGCTTTGGAGAAGTCCAGATATGCGATATCCATTGATTTGCTGCTGTCAAGTTTAGAACTTACCCCCTCATAGAAATTAAATTAGTTTGACATGACCGATCCCTCATGAATCCATGATGATATGATGTTATTTATACTTGTTTTCATTGAGATCCTCCAAGATAGCATCTCTTAGAAAACCTTCAAACAGTTTACCAAAAACAGATGTTAAACTTACCGGCCTATAGTTTCCGGGGTCTGTTTTTGCACCCTTTTTGAATATTGGCACCACATTTGCTATGCACTATTCCTGTGAAACACTCCCTGTCAGTATAGAGTCTGTAAATTTCAGAAATAAGGGTCTGGCTATGACATTACTTAATTCTCTTAGGATACAGGGGTGTATTCCATCTGGCCCTGACAATTTGTCTATTTTAATCTTTTTAGGTCGCTGTTGTACTTCTTTTTGGGTCAGACAGGGCACTTTTAATGGGGAATTTACTTTTACATTCTGCAATTCATGTGACAGTTTATTTTTCTCAGTGAATACATTGGAGAGAAAAATATTTTACAGCTTTGCTTCTCCTTGTCGATCTCTGCAAATCCCCCCTCATTTCTCTGTTGAGGGCCAACACCTTCAGATTTATACTTTTTAACATTTATATAATTTAAATATCTGTAAAGAATAAATCAAGGCAACTGGACTTACTGTAGATAAATCTACAGTAAGTCGAGTTGCCTTGATTTATTCTTTACAGATATACAATGACCTGGATAAATGAGAACCTTCACAGACTTATATAATTAAAGAACATTTTAGGGTTAGTTTTGCTCTCTTTTGCAATTAATCTCTCGGTCTCTAGTTTTGCAGCTTTTATTTGTTTTTTACATATTAAATTTTTACCCTTCCTCTCTACCCTCCTGTTTTAGTGATTTAAATGCTTTCTTATTGTCATTCATTGCCTTCTTTACAGTTCTATTTATCCACATTGGTTTCTCCTTGTTCCTTAACCTTTTATTCCTATAAAGTATGTACAGCTCACAAATAGATTTTAGGATTCTGGGACTTTGTCTCAGTTAGTTAGGCCTATGGCCTCTTTTAGTTGGCTAAAGTTAGCTTTTTTGAAGTTTGGTATTTTTGTTCCTCCCTGTAGAAATGCTCATTTGAAGGATAAAGTGAATGATTATGTTACCCGAAGGTGACGTAGGACACCAGCGCTGGAATAGCAGGGCCCATCCGCTACCACCCTCTACGTCTGGGATTTGTAGGTGGGTATAAATGAGAAGGGGAAAGGGGGGGGAGAGAGAAGGAACGGATAGCAGGACCGGAGCGAAAAAAATGAATGAATAAACAATTCGAAGCGCTTGTTATCTGTACTAAACTTAGGGAGAAGGCAGGTTCAATCAAGAAGTAATGTCAGTGTACAGTGTACAATATAGAATATAATGTGTACCTGATAGGATCCTGCTAGATGACGTTCTGTGGTATGTCTTTGCCAAGTTCTTTCTTTCTCTTTTGATCCTATGGGAGTGCTGTAGTGAGTCCGTCCTTTTTGCTCACCTGCTAGCACAGACGCTGCCCCGGCCGGAAGCAAGCGTGGTGCGAGGGAGCTTGTTGTTACCGTCGTCCTGGAGACCGCTTCGGTGACGTCACCTCTGTGGATACCGTAGCCTCCGTGGGACAAAAACCTCATTTGAAGGATAATTGGAAGGTTATTACTTTACTGTCACTATTTCCCAGGTGTCCCCCAACTAATAACGCCTCCAAGTTCAGCTAAATCGCCTCCCAGAGGCGCGGCTAAGTGATCACCCCCCCCCCCAGCGCCGCGATCTGCGGCAAACACCCCGATCCTCTTCTCGCCCGCATCCGAAATTCCACGCAGGCGCAGTGCCGGCAATTGCCTGCGCTATGATAAGACGACTGACGGCACTGCGCCTGCGCAGGATTTCGGATTCGGGCGAGAGGAGGATCGGGGTGTTTGCCGCAGAGCGCGGCGCTGGGGGGGGTGTTGAGCACTTAGCCGTGCCTCTGGGAGGTGATTTAGCTGAACTTGGAGGCGTTATTAGTTTTCAAATTTAGGCGGGCACGGCACTTCATAGGGGTGTTCCTGGGCACCGTGGAGAAAGAATAATGCCCCTTGGGCTCCTTACAGCGTAATTTGCATATCAGAAGAAGCGTTTTTTGGAAGAAATGACAAGACTCACAATAAAAAGAACAAGACATCTGGAAATAAGGTACTTTATTACACATGGATTCATGAAAACATTTTTTTGCTAAATTGCTAGTGACAGATTCCCTTTAAAGTCCCCCATAATATAATTGTAGATTTTCTGTGCACTCTGGTCTATTAGGTGGTTTATAATAAAATCCTATTATTCATTTATTATAATTTTTGCCCCCATGTATTTCTATTCACAGTGATGTTCATGTTCCTCACTTATATCTTCTCGGACTGTGGGCTTTAGACAGGACTTTGCATAAAGGCAGAACACTCCCTATCTCCGGTTTTGATGATCCTTTCTAAACAGACTGTAACTTTGTACATTAACTGCCCAGTCATAGCTATCATCCAGCCATGTCTCAGTTATTCCCACTATGTCATAGTCCTCCTCACACATCACTAATTCCAGTTCACCAGTAATCTTTGTAATGGGCGGTACCCCCTCCTCCTCCTCCATCCCTTGCAAAAGGTCCTAAACATCAGGACCAAGAAGCAGCTCACTCTCCTTCTTTACCCCCCATGATGTCTCTCTCACTGTTGCTGTCAAACAGCAGCAGGGACTAGTCTTGGGGTATGGGGGCTGGTCCTGAAGGAAGCAATAAGCAGCTGCTGCTCAGAGCCAGGGCAGAGGACTCCATGCCACTGGCTTGTGTCACGAAAGCCACAACTGCCTCGGCGTCCTGAGACGAAATGGGGCGGCTGCCACACCCAAAAAAATCCTGAATAAGCTGGACGCCCGTGCCAGCTGCACCTGCCCCTCCATGGCTAGAGGAGCGGCACAGTGCTGGCAGCAGTCCAGCACTGTAACCAACTCCCTACCCCGACCACGGCTGCTGGCGCACCCACAGCCGCTCATGATCAGCAAAAAAAATGATTTACAGCCAAAAAACTATACAAAGAAAATAAAGACGAAAGACATAGACACTAATCCCTATCAGAGCACAGTAATTCCTATCACAGCACAGTGATCCCTATCACACTACCTAACAGCTACACTATATCACTATCTAACCTACACTGACTATCTCCCACTATCTGTATTACATATATGAGCTAACTAACTATCTAATGTAATTGAATAAAGATCCAGATAATTCAACAAAGCACAGAGCACAGCAATCTGTTATCTCTCTCTCTCTCTCTCAGAACTGCACAAAACAGCAGAAAATTGCTGCTGGGGGTTTCCTATATAGTAAGGGGTAAAAAACTTTCCTATTGGTTGCTAGGGATGTTGCTAAGCTCAGAAAAAGATATTGCAGCCTTCTCATTGGCCCACAAGCAAGAAGCAGTGAGGGTACTGATGAAATAAAATCTAGAATAATCGCGATTCCGAAGATATAGCACTATATACTAGATCTTTGCAAATTCTGGAAGTGCCGTTATTCGCTAAAAAAATTAGCGATTTGAATATTCGCGATCAACACTAATTCTATATATAACGGGACTATACTTGTTTGGGGTGTATCCCTACAGCAATTGATAACGGCCTAATCAGTACTAACTGTTCCGAGCTGTGTAGTTATCCCCCAGTTATTAATTTATCAAGTTATCAATTTATTCATACATTTTTTTAAAGGAATAACAATGGAACAACACAACAGAGTTGTAAGAAAAGAAGCCTCACAATTATTATTTTACAGGAATGCAAGTATTTTTTGTTTTGCCCTGCAATAGAATAGAGGATACCATACAGGTCCCCTAAAAGTTTTGCTGTGAGATACTATACTTTTAGACTTTGTATACAGAAGAGGTTGTAGTGATAACTGCATTTTGTGCACTTTATCTACAGCATACACTTTTTATGAAACCTTTATAAAACAATACATTAGTTAACGTAATTTATTATTCCTACAAACAGTTCTTAGTGTGATAATAATGCCAGACAGAGTGGGCGTCCGGCGTTCCGTGTGCAATATGTAAGACATAGATAACTCAGGGGAAAAAATAAACAACACTTCATTAATTTGTCTGGGGAGAACGAGTTCAAATTTTGTCACAGCATCAGCTCTTGAGACAAAAAATCCTAGGCATCCATTATATAATTTAATTCTGACATAGCGCATTAAGACCTGAGAAATGAGGACTATTATCCTGTAAAGTCAGCAAAATGCAATGGAACTAAGAACCCTGCTTGCATTTCAGTGGCCATTTTCACAGAGTTTAACTGCTGCATCAAACCATTTTGAGCACTAATGTGAGGACTTACAAGAAAAGCATTATATAGGTTATTGTCATCCAAAGCTGCGGGGTGGCTGAAAATCAGTCACCGGCTTCCAAAAGCTTTAATGCATTTAGCGATGGCATTTTGCAAATATAAACTGTAAATTCAATATGGGCATTGTCTTAAAGCGAATTTAACGTTGATGTGATCTGAATAATCTTCAATTAGATATAGAATAGTCTAGGTCAGTGTTTCTCAATTGTTCTAAGCCAACCAACCTCTACTGTACAAATTACATAAAAGTACCCCCTCAGACTGTGCTCATACCCTATACTGCCTATTAAATGCATAAGATAAGTACCCTCTATAGACATGCTTTGTAACCCCTGGAGTATATGGACTAGTGGTTGAATACCAGCCCTAGCTGGTAAAATTGCTCCAATAACATATGCCACATGTGATGACTGACCAACCATTGATGGTGCATTATTTGCAAACTTCTAACAAAAACCCAGCTCAATGTAATAATCACTATTGATCATAGGTTCGTAATGGTGGTTGCTATAAGGAAATACTATGGTCACTATTAGGTAAACAGCTAGTCTTGCAACCAGTCTTGGAAGCTCAGGCTACCCCTAAGTTATTCACCAGATCTTGTAGCAAGGCTGGATGGACTTTGCTGCTAGGAACCCAAGTTATGTCTGCCCAGTTGATAGCAGAAAACTGGTGCAGGTACACTAGTGGCAGACCTACCAGAATGACCAAGGAAGCACACAGAGAAGTCTACAAGTAGAGTCAAAATCAGGAGAGAAAGACATGCTTCATGCAGTAAACAAGGGGTTAATCCAGAGTCAAACCAAGGTCAGTTTACCAGGAGAATCAAAATCAGCATGAAGAGCAGACACAGGGTTAATCCATATACAAGCCAGTAGTCAGTTCACCTGGAGGTTCAATATACATAATAAGATACTACACAACAAATTTAAACACACCGCCAAGTGCTAAGAAGAAAGTAGCATGCTTTTCATACATCACAACTCAATATAGAACTGTAATAGTAGCCCAGACCTCCAGTGCTCTTTCAATAACTAGGAAATCCTTTTTAGTATAATTACTTTCTAAGCAATGACTGATGAACAGGGATCCACTTACTGGGTCATCTGCACATGGCTTTAAAGTCTATGTGCAATATGCCATACATGTTTATGCTTGAGTCCTCTGGAGAGATTGTTTCTGGAGCAGTAGGGGACACCATATGCATCTATACAACCAAAAGTAGGACATATGGATAGAATTTTTCCTTTCAGGCTCTATAAACCTTCAGTCTATTAGATCTGTATCTCCTGTTTCTGTCAAGGTACCCTCAACATTATAGACTTGATCCAGAATTAACTATGGGGTTAAAGGATGAAATAGTGTAAGTAATTGCAAAGGTTTTCTATGAGTCTAAAAATAAAAACACCTCCCAGAAATATAGCTTTGTATTGTTTTATTAACGTGTAGGAAATCAGTAAATTTGCTTAAATGTTAGGTCATGTCAAACTATGTTCCATAACTCATTTAATAATACGTTTTCAGAGAAAGCAAAAAATAAAACTATAATTAATGATGGTTTGTTCAAGTGGTGTAATTATGTGGTGTAATTACATAAAAAATGAACATAAAAATACATTTTAAGATAACCCAGGTAAAATATATCATTATAGTGAATAGTGTTGAGCGAATCAAAGCATCCAAAGCGGCATAAGATCTGAAATTTCGGAAAAATGTGATTTGCCACAAAGCCAAACTTTGTCGCGTTTCATGGTAACAAAATGGATTTTTTTTAAATGGCTGCTGCACGTGTTCAAAGTGAAAATAAGAGGCCTTACGACGCAATATGACCTAAAATGCCATGCAGCTAGTCAGGACGTGTATTGAATGGATTTTAGACAACAGCAAACAGTTGTCAAAAGTTGACAAACTCCTTGCAGAAATGTGATTTATCTGTGTGCGTCCTTCTTGTTACTTCCAATTTGGGGCACAGCGCGTGCGCCGTGCAATGTACTCTTGCCTCACGGTATGAGAGGTGTGTTAACTAGTAATGTTCTTATCAGTTTAATCCCTGTTACGTCCCCTATCCGGGGACTTGTGTTGAATTGATTTTAGGAACCGGGAGATGGAAAAGGCAGCTTGGTCGGTCCTCTTACTCCCAAGTTGGGGCACTGCGCTTGCACAGAGCAATGTGCTCTGACACCATATATGAGTAGTGTCTTAACTAGTACTATTCCTATTAGTTTAATCCCTGTTACGTCCCATATCAGGGATTGCCTTTTGTGAAAACTAAATTTAGGCCGCGTACCTCCGACTGCCTTCACAGTGACAGACCAAACTCTGATACACCAAACTGCATTGATTTTAGGAACCGGGAGATGGAAAAAGCAGCTTGGTCGGTCCTCTTACTACCAAGTTGGGGCACTGCGCGTGCACGGAGCAGATTCTGTCCCTTATTGCAATGATCCAGCAGCCATGTTTGATCCTTCCATCATGTTCGGCCCATCTGGTATTAAACGGAATACATGTTTAAAGCGAAATACCATCCGGTTCATAGTACATATTTGTATAGGTTTTGATTTTACACTTGAAATATGCAAATAATTTATTTATGTTTTTAAAGGTATTCGTGTCTACATAAAAAAAAATTCTATGCTTGCAGTAGTTTTCTATTTGATAGAAAAGAGCCATTTAAAATTTAATGCGTACATTTTTATATTTATTCTTAGTCAGTTTTTTATTGTTTGTATTGTTTTCAGAGCAAATAGTACATGGCCCATATTTGGTTTTGCATTTTAGTTTTTTCCTTCCAAAGTACCAATAGCCATAACTTATTTTTAATGTTCCATTCATATTGCCGTATGAGGGCTAATTTTTTGGGTACTATTCCATTCAATTTAACATGTAAAAAGCTGTGTACTGGGGTCGTACACAATATGATACCACTTGGCGCAAAACCACAAATGCAAATGACGTCTTAGAAAAAAGGTTTTTATTTTAGATCAGGTGACTACGCGTTTCGGAGTAAGAGTACTCCTTTTTCAAGTCTAAAAGATATATAGTAGTATGACACATAATAGTGCTAAGGGACAAGACATGAATAAATAAAATAAAACAAATAGACTTGTATAATTCATCAGTAAGGTGACATGAATGTAGAGGACATTGTCAGAATGATCTGATATAATCTAACTGGGTATCCATATAATAATTCAAATTTTCTTCGCAATTAAGGAAATATTAATAACAATAATAATAATATCATTGTGGCCTTGATACAAAACTGGACCCAAATCTCAAGGGGGATGATAACATTTGAGTCCCAGGGGAATCATGATTAGACTAATATTATCACTGATTGAACAAGGTCAGGATCCAGTATCAAACAGGATTATAACAACAATAATAATAATAATAGCAATAATAGTAATAGTAAATAGCAATAATCACAATAACATAATAACATAATAACACCGACGAGATAAATTATAATTAAGATGATGTGAAAATATGTATATATAGAGAGAGATCGTTCATTGGGTGTGCAGATAGTTAAATAATGAGAGCGGCTGATATTGGGTAGAAGTAATGATTATGATAATAGCAATAAGAGGCACGGGTGAGGAGGGTGGGGGTAGTTACCTTTGGAACCGGACACATGCAGTTAGCGCGACCAATCCAGATGCTATAGGTCAAATGTTGAATGGATGGTTAGGAACTTGAAAGGTAGATTTAAAAAAAATAAGAAATAGGGAACTAGATCGAGAATTATTGTGGGTCTTGCGATCTGAAGTTGTGAAGAACTGAAGGGGAATAGGAAATAAATGCAATACCTTTGGATCGGGTTGCTGTGTGTGTGTGGCGCGGCTTCCCACGTGTGTGAGAGAGTGCGCACTTTCTTGAGCCGGGCAATTGGGGGCGTGGCTGATCACAGGCTGCCGACTGGAGGATGTGAGAGAGCGGGGGCGTGGCTACTGACGGGCAGCTGAAGCGACACTGTCCTGTGTGCGCAGTGTCAGCGCATTCAGTATCAGAGCACTGGCACAAATAGATAAGGGAGCTAAGGACCGGGATGCGCTGGATTGGGTGTTAGGACGGGAGTATGATTGGGGATGGTGAAAGTAAAAATTAATTCACTAGTGTAAATGAATGGAGGATGGACAAGGGTTTATGTTAATAAAAGGTTTTGGTTACAGTGAAAAGAAGTACAAGAATTTATGGACTGAATACAACTGAGAAAGGGGATAATGGAACCATATATGAGATGATGAAACTGAAATAAAGAAAGAACCAAATAAATAATGAATAAAGAAGGAAAGAAAGATAAAAAAAAATATAAATAATGATAAAAATAAAATAAAAATAAAATTGAAATGAAATAAATTAAATAAAAAAATATATAAATTATAAATAAAAAAAAAATAAAAAAATTAACATAAATATGAAAAAAATTTGAATGTAGAAATAAATAAAATAAAAGTAAGAATGAAAAATAAAATAAATATAAAAAAATAAAATACAATAAAAAATTTAAATTATAAATTAAAATAAAAAAAATAAAATAAACATAAATATGAAAATAAATATGAATGTAGAAATAAATGAAATAAAAGTAAAAATAAAAATAAAATATAATTTAAATTAAAATTAAAAAAATAAATACATTTAAATTTAAATTAAAATTCAATTTAACATATCTGTTATTGGAAAATGGAGGAAAATTATTTGTGTTCCTGCTTTGGCCCCAGCAAACAAATGACTGCCGGGGTTGGGAAACTGCAGGAGATGAGGCTGTACAGCATAGTATAATGCTGTACAGTCTCTCTGGACACTGTATTCACCCCAAAAAAAGCTATGTTGAATGTCCCCCCAAAGGTCTTGCATGACTTTATGGGGGACACAAAGTGTAAAATAAAAATAAATAAATACATAGATAATAGTGTTTTATAAAAATAACAAAGTTTCAGGTGTAAAAAAGTGCCCTTTTCCACTAGTCAAGTCATTTATAAAAATAAAAAAATTATTGGGGTATTGCTGCATCTGTAACGACCAGCTCTATAAAAATATCATAGGATCTGTCCCATCGGGTCAACGTTGTGATTTATTTTTTTAAACTATGCCAATAAAGCTATTTTAGTCACTTCACCTCCCAAAAAACAGAACCAAAACATGATCAAAATGATATATGTTCCCCAAAATGGTAACAATAAAAATTACAGTCTGTCCTTCAAAAGGCAAGCCTTCAAGCATCTATATTGGCAGGATAATGTTATGGATGGTTTATGGCAATGCAAAATACAACAGATTTTTTATTATACAAAAGTAGTAAAACATGAAAAAATTATATAAATTTGGTATTGTGATAATCGTATCAACCTACATAATAAAGTTATCACATCATACTGTATATTACAAAAAATTAAAAACACCTCACCTCCCAAAAAATGAGATAAAAAGCGATCAGAAAGCTAACTGTACACCAAAATGTTGCCAGTAAAAAATAGAGCTCATTCTACAAAGAAATAAGCCTGCACACATCTCAGTCAACAAAAATAAATAAAAAATGTATGGTTCTTAAAAAGAAAAATCAGCAAATTCCATATTAGAAAATCCAAATGCCGTTCTTTCGCTTCCTGGCATATCCTCAAATAACAGTTTACAACCACAAATGAAGTGTTACTGTATTTTTTGTGTAAAAAAAAAAAAAAAAAAAATTTTCACAGCCAACTGTTATAAATTCCATGAAACTCCTATGGGGTCAAAGTGTTCACTACACCCCTTAAAAATTCATTGGGTGGTGTACGCAGTTTCCAAAATGTGGTCACTTTTTGGGGTTTTCCATGTTACATTTAAAGAGACCCTGAGGTTCCCCCACAGTCAAAACCCCCAAAAAGTGACCACATTTTGTAAACTGCACCACTCAAGGAATTTGTAAGAGGTGTAGCAAGCACTTCACTCAACATGTGTTTTATAGAATATTTAATACTTGGGTGCGAAAATGAAAAAGTACATTTTTTATTTTACAAGAAAATAGTGCTTTATGCCCAAACTTTTTTTTTTTTTTTTACAAAAGATAACAGGAGAATATCCCCCACAATTTCTACCCTCTTTCTCCTGAATACAGTAACACCCCAACTGTGGTCGTAAACTGTTATTTGGGGATACGCCAGGGCTCAGAAGGGAGGGTGTCATTTATTTTATTTTTTTATAATGTTTACTTAATGGTGTAGATACATTTCAGATGTAATCATACCAAATATGTCTATTTTTTATATTTATTAGGTTTTATACAATAAAAAAAATTTTTGAAAAAAATATCATGTTTTTGTGTTGGCATTTTCTTAGAGCCATATTTTTTTATTTTTCTCGCTATAGTCTCGTGTGAGGGCTTGTTTTTTTGCAGGATGAGGTGACGTTATTATTGCTAACAATGTGGGGTACATACAGCTTTTTGATTGATTCATATAATGTTAATTGTGAGGTGACAAAAAAATGCTGTTTTGGCATAATTTTTTATTTTTTTTTACACAATTCACTTAATGTGGTAGATCATGTGATATTTTTGTAGAGCCAATTGTTTTTGTTTTCTGATTACAGATTTAATTATTCTGTTTTCTGAACATGATGGGGGATGCCATTGTGTCTGAGCTGTTCTTAACAGCATTTAAAAAGCATTATGAAAATTGTTTTATGGGAGCCACATGGGCCCCAGAGACAATGGACTGGACCTGCCCCCATTGACTTCTATGGGAGAGTTTTCTAGGCCTGCTCTGTGATCTGTGCAGAGGTCATTGTACAATAGATAGAATAGATAAGATCTGACAATCTATACACAGAGGTATCATTAAATCTGTTGGGCTGCGTAGACTCATCCCCTTTTGCCCACACCACACCTACTTTTAAAAATATTGTTACGCGTAAACAGCAAAAACATACTGCTTTTTCTCAAAAGGTGGCTTGTGCAACAGTATGCGACTTTACTACTCCAGAAAACTCCACCCTAATAAATGCCCCAAAAGATTTTGGGGAATACAAAATAAACTATTACTCACATAACTCATAGGGCACATTTATTAAGACTGGCATCTTAGACACATAAAATGATCCGTCCCCTTCCCTGCCCACACCCACAATTTTAGACCTGGCGTGAGTGTGGAAAAGTCGCAGATAGCAGTACAACTATCCATTGAGCCACCTTGTGAGCATGAAATACGCTTAGGGTACTTTCACACTTGCGTTTTTCTTTTCCGGCATAGAGTTCCGTCACAGGGGCTCTATACCGGAAAAGAACTGATCAGGCATATCCCCATGCATTCTGAAGTGAGAGTAATCTGTTCAGTTTGCATTAGGATGTCTTCAGTTCAGTCGTTTTGACTGATCAGGCAAAAGATAAAAGCATGCTACGTTTTATCTCCGGCGAAAAATAATAAAGACTTGCCTGAATATTTTTTCCCATAGGAATGTATTAGTGCCGGATCCGCATGCGCAGACCGGTAAAAATGTGAAAAAATATACAAGACGGATCCGTCTGTCCGCATGACAAGCTGAGAGACGGATCCGTCCTTGCAATGCATTTGTGAGACAGATCCGTATCCGTCTCACAAATGCTTTCAGTCAGCGGCAGATCGGCGGATCCGGCGGGCAGTTCCGACAGTGGAACTGCCCGCCGGATCACACTGCCGCAAGTGTGAAAGTAGCCTTAATAAATGACACCAATAGTCCATTCTGAGAAGCTCCAGAACTCACAATTCACCCTTGTGAGATCATGTCTACCCACATAGCTATGTTAATTAAAATTACCAAATGTCTTTCCAGATTCTCAGCCAATTGCTAATGAGCTGGTTTGACAAGTTTAGAGTCCTACATGTGTAACAATGGTTAAGTTTCTTACTATTTTTTTTTTTTTTCAAGAAAAGATTACAAGAACTGTGTGTAAGGAAGCAAATTGTGTTTTTCATATTTCAATGTCTTTTTAGAAATCTGTTTTGTCATGTCAGGGAATAATGAAAATATCAATATAGAAAGTTCCTCCATAGGTTATTTCTAGAGATGAGCGAATCGAAGCTGACAAAGTGGAATTCATTATGAATTTCAGTAAAAATTTGATTTGCACCTAATGCGAATTTCCTCGTACTTCGTGGTAACGAATCGCATTTTTCCTAAAATGGCTGCTGCACGTGTGAGGACATGGGGCAAGGAACTCTGGGAAGGCAGGATCACCCACAATGCCATGCATGCAGCCAATCAGCAGTCAGCCAGCCCTGTGATGTCATAGCCCTATAAATAGCCCAGCCATCTTAGATTCTGCCATTTACCAGTGAACTTAGTGCAGGGAACAATGTCTTCAGGCACTAGGGACAGTGACAGAAAAAACTTCATTGTGCTAAAAAAAACAACGATTTACAAGTGCAGGGAAAGATTATTCAAGGTGTAGGGAAAGGATAGGGAGGAATCAATCCACAGTTAAACATTCCTATTACACCTTGCAGCACTGACTGGGCATCCAAATTGCCATCATACAGCTCTGTAATTATATGAAACCGTTCTTATTAAGGTGCAAGTGCTGTTTGATACAGGCATTAACAGGGGTTATTACAAGGAAATATTTATACGTTTTACGTATTTAGCCTAGTGCAGTGCAGTTATATGTTCTAAAACATTTTTTAGCTTGTATAAGTGGGAAAAGGGCTTATTAGCCGTTGTATGGTCAACTGAGAAAATTACAGCCCTTTTTGTTGTGTATTAATGGAAAAATTAAAATATATTTGCCGCTCAGCGGTGTAGTTATCTGTTGTAGGCCATTTTTGCGTGTATTAGTTGAAAAGGGAAAAAATATATTTGCCGCTCAGCTGTGTAGTTATCTGATTTAAGACCTTTTTTTGCGTGTTTTAGTGAAAAAAGGAAAAATATATTTGCCGCTCAGCGGTGCAGTGAGATATTTTACATTCCAGTTTGCCGTGTATTACTGGCAAAATACAAATAAATTTGCCTTTCATTGTTGCACTTATTGTAATGACCGGCGTCAAGCACAGGGAGGGAAAAGGGAAAGCCCTGCCCAAGGGAGAGGGAAAGGTGGTGACCCCTGACTCACCTTGCGGCTAGCACCTAACTGCCCTGACGTCCCTACACGGGTTCTTCACCCGTGCAGCGATCACGTGCCTAAACCCTGGCTTTCCCTAAAATGAGCCCTAGATAGTGAACGGGCCGGTGGGATCGCTAGTCCGCACCACTGACAATAAGAGGGAAACACCAGGGAGAGGACAGACAATACAGACAAACACATAAACCCAGGTGGGCGACCACAGCAGACCACAAAGGTCCAACAGGGATCCGGAGGGAAACGTTCTGGACCAACAACCAGAGAACGCAGCAACACAGCTCCAGTGGGTCAGTATAGAAGTCCAGGCAGGAAGCTCTATATCTGGCAACCAGAGAAGTGTGAGAGAGGAATATAAGGAGGTTGGGAGTGCTGGACAAGGAACAGCTGAGGAGAAGGAGCTACGGATCCCTGAGTGAGCCAAAAAGGGTTGCAAAGCAAACCCAGAAAGCTACCATAAGGAAACAGCCCTATCTTACATAGAGCGCGCATCCAACCGCTGCGACTCCCTGACCCCGGGTATAACGGAGTCAGGCGTGGTTCTTGACACCCTCGTGACAGTACCCCCCTCTCTACGAGGGGCCTCCGGACATTCTTTCCTCGGGACCGTAACCTCTCCAATGCACCAGATATTGAAGAGAGCGGCGGACCCGACGAGAATGAACAATTTTGGATATCTGAAACTCTAGATTACCGTCCACAACAACAGGAGGGGGTGGCAGCGGTGACGGTTCTAGAGGTGGAACATATTTTTTGAGTAACGACTTATGAAAGACGTTATGAATTTTAAAAGTCTGAGGTAGCTCCAGGCGAAAAGCCACGGGGTTGATGATGACTACAATTTTGTAAGGGCCAATGAACCTAGGACCCAGTTTCCAAGAGGGAACCTTTAATTTAATATTCCTAGTAGACAACCACACATAGTCATTCACTCCTAGGTCCGAACCTGGCGACCATCTCTTATCAGCCATGCATTTGTATTTACCTCCCATATTTTTCAAGTTAGCTTGCACCTTCTGCCATACCGATGAAAGAGATGACGAAAAACGTTCCTCTTCGGGAACCCCAGAAGACCCCCCCTCTTTGAAAGTACAGAATTGGGGATGAAAACCATATGCACCAAGAAATGGTGACTTGCCAGTGGATTCCTGACGACGATTATTTATGGCAAACTCAACTAACGGTAAATAAGATGACCACAACTCTTGGTTTTCAGACACAAAACATCTTAGATATGTCTCAAGGTTTTGGTTGGTATGCTCAGTTTGTCCATTCGACTGAGGATGGAAACCTGAGGAAAACGACAAGTGTACCCCCAAACGGGAACAAAAAGCTTTCCAAAATTTAGAAATAAACAGGGTACCCCGGTCCGAAACAACATTTGAAGGGACCCCGTGAAGCTTCACGATTTCACTGATGAATACCTGAGCAAGAGTCTTAGCATTAGGTAGTAAGGGTAACGCAATGAAGTGTACCATCTTGCTAAACCTGTCCACTACTACCAAAATAACTGTTTTACCCGCAGACAAAGGTAAGTCAGTGATAAAATCCATTGACAGATTATCACGACCGGCGTGCCTATCACATACGTGACACAAAGGGAGGGAAAAGGGAAGGCTCTGTCCAAGGGAGAGGGAAAGGTGGTGACCCCTATCTCACCTTGAGGCTGGCACCTGACTGCCCTGACGTCCCTAGACGGGTTCCTCACCCGTACGCCGATCGCATGCCTAAAACCCTGGCTTTCCCTAAAATGAGCCCTAGATAGTGAATAGGGCGGTGGGAACACTAGTCCGCACCACTAACTCTAAAGAAAAACACCAAGGGGAGGACAGACAATACAGACAACATATAATCCCAGGTGGGCGACAACAGAAGACAACAAAAAGCCCAACAGGGATCCGGAGGGTAACACTCTGGAACAACAACCAGGATTCACAGCTCCAGTGGTTCAGTATAGAAGTCCAGGCAGGAAGCTCTATATCTGGCAACCAGAGAAGTGAGAGAGGAGAATATAAGGAGATTTGGAGTGACAGACAAGAAACAGCTGAGGAGGAGAAGCTACGGATCCCTGAGTAAGACAAAAAGGATAGTAAGGCAAACACAGAAAACTATCATTAAGAAACAGCGTGATCTTTAGACATAGAGCACGCAGCCACCCGCTGCGACTTCCTGACCCCGGGTATAACGGAGTCAGACGTGGCTCTTGACACCCTCGTGACAGTACCCCCCTTTCTACGAGGGGCCTCCAGACATTCAGGACCAGGTCTCTCAGGATGAGAGGCATGGAAAGCCTGAACTAACCTGTTGGCGTTTACCTCTGACGCTGGAACCCCCATTCTTTCCTCGGGACCGTAACCCCTCCAATGTACCAGATACTGAAGAGAGCGGCGGACCAGACGAGAATCAACAATTTTGGATATTTGAAACTCCAGATTACCATCCACAATAACAGGAGGGGGTGGCAGTGGTGATGGTTCTAGAGGTGGAACATACTTCTTGAGTAACGACTTATGGAAGACTGTTATGGATCTTAAAAGTCTGAGGTAGCTCCAGGCGAAAAGCCACGGGGTTAATGACGGCTACTATTTTGTAAGGACCAATGAACCTAGGACCCAGTTTCCAAGAGGGAACCTTCAACTTAATATTCCTAGTAGATAACCACACATAGTCATTCACTCCTAGGTCCGGACCTGGCGACCGTTTCTTATCAGCCATGCATTTATATTTACCTCCCATATTTTTCAAGTTAGCTTGCACCTTCTGCCATACCGATGAAAGAGATGACGAAAACCGTTCCTCTTCGGGAACCCCAGAAGACCCCCCCTCTTTGAAAGTACAGAATTGGGGATGAAAACCATATGCACCAAGAAATGGTGACTTGCCAGTGGATTCCTGACGGCGATTATTTATGGCAAACTCGGCTAACGGTAAATATGATGACCACACCTCTTGATTTTCAGACACAAAACACCTTAGATATGTCTCAAGGTTTTGGTTGGTACGCTCAGTCTGTCCATTCGACTGAGGATGGAAAGCTGAGGAAAAAGATAAGTGTACCCCCAAACGGGAACAAAAAGCTTTCCAAAACTTAGAAATAAATTGGGTTCCCTGATCCGAAACCACATCGGAAGGGACCCCGTGAAGCTTCACGATTTCACTGATGAACACCTGTGCAAGAGTCTTAGCATTAGGTAGTGTGGGTAACGCAATGAAGTGTACCATTTTGCTAAACCTGTCTACTACAACCAAGATAACTGTTTTACCTGCAGACAAAGGTAAGTCAGTGATGAAATCCATTGACAGATGTGTCCATGGCCTATTGGGAATGACAAGTGGCAATAAAGACCCTGCAGGACGTGTATGAGAGACTTTCACGCGTGCACAAGTAGAACAAGTAGACACAAAATCCATTACATCCTGACGCAACCTTGGCCACCAAAAACGACGAGACAATAGCTCCAAGGTTGCTTTACTACCCGGGTGCCCAGCAAGTGCCGAATTATGATGTTCCTTTAATAATTCGAGACGCAGGTTTAACGGTACAAACAGTTTCTCTGAGGGGCAAGAGACCGGGGCGTCCCCCTGGGACTCTAACACCTTCCCCTCCAGAACAGAGTGTACAGCAGAGACAACCACTCCTCTTTGTAAAATGGGTACCGGATCACTAACATTACCCCCTCCAGGGAAACTACGAGATAATGCGTCTGCCTTGGTATTTTTTGCCCCAGGACGATAGGTGATGACAAAGTTAAACCTGGTAAAAAATAGCGACCACCTAGCTTGTCTAGGGGTGAGACGCTTAGCCGATTCGAGGTACAGAAGGTTTTTGTGATCCGTAATCACCGTGACGGGGTGGATTGCTCCCTCTAAGAAGTGACGCCATTCTTCAAACGCTAGTTTAATCGCTAATAGTTCCCTATTTCCAATATCATAGTTTTTCTCAGCTGTAGATAATTTTTTGGAAAAGAAAGCGCAAGGACGCCATTTGCCAGGAGACGGACCCTGAGACAGTACAGCCCCCACTCCCACCTCTGACGCATCTACTTCAACAATAAAAGGCTGGGAGACATCAGGTTGAATTAGAACAGGTGCCGAAGTAAATCTCTCTTTTAGAGAGGAAAATGCAATTTTAGCGGCGTCAGACCATTTAGAAAAATCAGTCCCCTTCCTAGTCATGTCAGTAAGGGGTTTGACGATCACTGAATAATTTTTAATGAACTTTCTATAGAAATTTGCGAAACCCAAAAACCGTTGTAGAGTTTGTAGAGGTTCTCAGGAAGATCCCAATCTAAAATTGCCTGGACCTTCCTAGGATCCATACGGAAACCTGAAGCAGATAATAGATATTCTAGGAACTGTATTTCCTGAACGGCGAAGACACACTTTTCAATTTTCGCATATAATTTATTCGTTCGTAGGACCTGCAGTACTTGTCTGACATGTACTTCATGTGTTTTCAGATCAGCCAAATAAATTAAGATATCATCTAGGTATATCACCACAAACCTGCCGATAAGATGACTAAAAATATAATTAACGAAATGTTGGAAGACAGCAGGAGCATTGGTCAGACCGAAAGGCATGACTAAATTTTCATAATGCCCCTCAGGGGTGTTAAAAGCTGTCTTCCACTCATCCCCTTCCTTGATACGAATCAGATTGTAGGCCCCCCTAAGATCAAGTTTGGAGAACCACTTAGCACCCGCAATCTGATTAAAAAGGTCAGGAATGAGAGGAAGAGGGTATGGGTCTCGGATGGTTATCCGGTTTAGCTCGCGGAAATCTAGGCAAGGACGCAGGCCCCCATCTTTCTTTTAAACCAAGAAAAACCCTGCAGCCACGGGTGAAGAAGAGGGTCTGATGTGTCCCTTAGCCAGACTCTCGGAGATATAATCTTTCATGGCTTGTCTCTCGGGACCCGAAAGATTATATAACCTGGTCTTGGGTAATTTTGCACCGGGAATCAGGTTAACCGGGCAATCATAAGGAAGGTGAGGTGGTAACTTCTGACAACCCATTTCAGAAAAAACGTCCTCAAAATCCGAAATAAATGTAGGTAGGGTAGTTATGGAGGCGACTAAGCAATTGCTATTTAAGCAATTTTCTCTGCAATGCTCACTCCACTCCGATATCTCCCTGGCCTGCCAATCCACTACTGGATTGTGCGCTACCAACCAGGGAAGGCCCAGCACTACCAGAGTGGGAAGCCCCTCCAGAACATAACATAAAAGCATCTCGTTATGGTGGTCCCCTACCCGAAGGTGTAAATTATGAACAATGTGGGTGACGTTTCTCTGAGACAGAGGAGCAGAATCAATAGCGAATATGGGAATAGGTCTCTGTAGCGTACAGAGAGACAAACCCATAGTGCGGGCAAAATGGGCATCTATCAAATTTACCCCTGCTCCACTGTCTAGAAAGAAAGAAATAGTCTCTGTCATAACACCAAAAACAATAACCGCTGGCAACACAAATTGCGATGTACGTATGGAGGAAACATATACCCCCCGGCTGACATCCTCCACACAGCCTGGGGTTAGTAGTTTTCCGACGGTCTTTTGTTTTTGAGGAAAGAAGGACAGACATTAATGAAATGACCCCTCTCCCCACAAAAAAAAAAAAAACCCACGCCTACGGCGAACCTCAGGAAGACGGACCTGACGAGTGGTTCCTCCTAACTGCATAGGCTCGTCTAAGTCCGTACAGACTAACTGCTGCTTGGGAGGGGTTACCAATTGCTTCGGTTTTTTCAACCTTTGCCTAAGGCATCTATCTATTCGGATAGAAAGGGACATAACCGCATCAAGGGAAAAGGGGGTCTCATATAATGCAAGCGCATCCTTAACCCTTTCGGATAACCCAGAGCAGAACTGACTCCTGAGAGCCGGGTCGTTCCATTGGGTATCCGTAGCCCACCTACGGAAGTCAGAGCAATACTCCTCTACCGGCCGCTCTCCTTGTAGGAGTCTCCGTAATCTTGATTCAGCCAGTGCGACTCAGTCAGGGTCGTCTAAAAACTCATCCACTGCCCGAAGAGCCTGGGAATCAGTGGGTAAAGAGAACGCCCAGGACTGCGGGTTCCCCTGCAGCAGGGAAATAACAACCCCCACCCGCTGTTCTTCATTACCAGAGGAGTAAGGGGAGCAGTTTAAAATATAAGTTACAGGCCTCACGGAATGTCAAAAACTTGTCCCTTCCCCCAGAAAATCTGTCAGGGAGAGGGACCTTGGGTTCCGCAACAACCTGGTTACCAGTAGCAACCGCTGGGCTTGCGCTCAGTTGTAATTGCTGCTGTTGCTGAAGGACCGACGCCTTCAATCCTGCCACCTCCAAAGACAGGCCATGAAATTGTTTGGACAGAGCAGCAATTGGATCCATACTGGATTCTAAGTAGGTAAAAAAAAAAAATTTTTTTTAATTTATTTTTTACATACACAAAATAAGGGCCAGATATAATGTAATGACCGGCGTCACGCACACGGAGGCAAAAGGGAAAGCCCCGCGCAAGGGAGAGGGAAAGGTGGTGACCCCTGACTCACCTTGCAGGCTGGCACCTGACTGCCCTGACGTCCCTAGACGGGTTCCTCACCCGTGCGGCGATCACGTGCCTAAACCCTGGCTTTCCCTAAGATGAGCCCTAGATAGTGAACGGGCCGGTGGGATCGCTAGTCCGCACCACTGACAATAAGAGGGAAACACCAGGGAGAGGACAGACAATACAGACAAACACATAAACCCAGGTGGGCGACCACAGCAGACCACAAAGGTCCAACAGGGATCCGGAGGGAAACGTTCTGGATCAACAACCAGAGAACGCAGCAACACAGCTCCAGTGGGTCAGTATAGAAGTCCAGGCAGGAAGCTCTATATCTGGCAACCAGAGAAGTGTGAGAGAGGAATATAAGGAGGTTGGGAGTGCTGGACAAGGAACAGCTGAGGAGAAGGAGCTACGGATCCCTGAGTGAGCCAAAAAGGGTTGCAAAGCAAACCCAGAAAGCTACCATAAGGAAACAGCCCTATCTTACATAGAGCGCGCAGCCAACCGCTGCGACTTCCTGACCCCGGGTATAACGGAGTCAGGCGTGGTTCTTGACACCCTCGTGACACTTATCTGTTGAAAAGCCTTTTGTGTAAAAATAGAAAAAGAAAATTTGGGCCTTATTGCCGTTCAGCGGTGCAGAGAGATATTTTACAGCCAAGTTTGCCATGTATTACTGGCGAAATACAAATAAATTCGCCTTTCATCGTTGCACTTATCTGTTGAAAAGCCTTTGGTGTAAAAATAGAAAAAAAGTGAGGGCCTATTTGCCGTTTAGCTTTGCAGTGATATATTCTAAAGCCCAGACAGAGGAGTGCCAGGACCTGCTCAGGGGAGTGGCAGAGGCCTAAATGTTTCTGGCACAGGCAAAGGTCACAGCAGAGTAATGGGCTCTGGCAGCAGGGGCCACTTCGAGAGGCCTGAGCTCCCAGTGTCAGCTAGCGGTCGTATCATGACCAGGAACCCAGCGGTTCTTGAATGGTTGACTCGATCTTCGACTTCGTTGCAACTTACATCAGACACCCCCAGCCAAGAGTCAGTGGACTCGTCAGACACAACCCTTAGTTGGCATGGCCGGGGAGCAGGCCCTATGCCCTCACCTGTCCTCAACCTGCCTCTGTCCTTTTCTGTCCTTTTCCCTCACTGTGAGAAGTATTATATGCTGTAGGCTCTGCTCCACTTTTCAGCGAGGAAGAGCCACTAAAGGACAGTCAGCAGATATTGCCCAGCCAAAATGTGGAGGAGACATCCGCTGCTTCCTCGGCTAGGCGGGCAAGTAGTGATGAGGAGAGCGACGTGGGAGCTGGTGTTGAGAGCGGTCAGGCTCCTGATCTAGTGTTGATCAAGCACCAAAGTGCTTGTGTGCTCTAGCGCTCAAGTAGAACACTTCCCGATGCTCGGGTGCTCTGCACATGGTGGGAGGAAAATACCTGTTTTCCCAGACAAAACCTTAAATATATTTTTCTTTTTTTTAGTTATTACACATTTTTTGCAATTACTAAAAATAATATATATATATATATATATATATATATATATTTATTTAATTTAGCCTCTATTTCTGAAATGCTTTTGGCGGGATTTGAACTCACAACCTTTTATATTGCAGCCAAGAACTATAGTGCAGTGATTAACATTCTTGGTTGTCATGTAGAAGGTTGTGAGTTTGAATCCCGCCAGAAACTTTTCAGAAATAGAGGCTAAATTAGATTTAAATACACTAACTCGAGCATCGTGCTCAGACACATACGCAATATTTCGCAGAGCATCGCGATGATCGAGCTGAACTGGTGTTTAGTCGAGCATGCTCTATCAACACTATCCTGACTCAGAGATGGTTAAGAAGGACATGAGTGATGTGCAGACACTATTCGATAATGATGATGTAGCTAATCGCACTTGGGAGCCGGGTGACAAAGGGGCTTCATCATCTTTGGAAGAAGAGGATGGCAGCTTGCCTGTGAGCCAGCGATTGAGCCAGCAAGTCCCTAGCGTGGCTGGGAGTCAGCAGGGTTGCAGCAGTGGGAGGTAAGAATCCAAACACACCCGGGGTAGACCACCCATTTTGTGGGACCCTACCTGCCCGGGAAGGAGTGGTGCAGGGGCTCAAGGAGGCAGCAGCGGTAGCAGTCAGTCAGTGCATAGTGTTGGGGGTAAAATCACCTACTCAGAGGTGTGTCAGTTTTTTGTTAAGCCGCCGAAGGAGGTAAACATGGGCATTTTTAGAATTTGTGGGCAGAAGGTGAAGCGTTGCCAGGTTGCCAATGTTGGCACCACGGCCCTGGGTCAACATATGCAGTTTCACCATAAAGTGGCCTGGGAGAGCAGTGGCCCCGATGTGGTGCTCCAGCCTGCTGCTGCATCACCCAGTGGCGCGCACCATATTTCAAGTGGTCGAGGCTCCACCACCTCATCGGAAGGGAGCTGTCTGTCCTTCCTATCATCTGCTGGTTCTGATGCTTCTGGTCTTCCTCCTACTCCTCGTCAGTCATTCCATCAGCAATCGATCACCAAAGCGATTGCCAAGAGACAACAGTATGCGTGCACTTATCCAACAGCGCAGAAGCTAAATGTACTCCTGGCCAAGTTGCTGGTGCTCTGCACCTTTCAGAGAACTAATATCTTGTGCTGAGCCAAGGTGGAAAGTCCCAAACCGTCATTTCTTTGCCAAAAAGGCAGTACCAACTATGCACACACATGTAGAACAGAAGGTGTCAGTGTCTGCCAAAGTGCACGGCAGCGGCAACACGTGGATCCCTGACTATGGTCAGGGAAAATAGATGTCCTTTACAGCCCACTGGGTCAATGTGGTTCCTACACAGCCACACCAGCAACTTGATGCTGTTTCCGCCTCCACTTTCTCATGCCATTGGTACTGCGACAATGTCTGCCTCTGCCTCCTCATCCTCCACCATGTCCTCAGCCTCCACTGCAGGGACAATTCATAGTGCCCCTCCAGCATACCACATGTGCATGGCACGGCGGTGTCTCGCTGTTCTGCGCCTTATTTGCCTGGGCGAACTGAGTCACACAGGGAAGGAACTGCTCCATGTCCTTCATCAAGAAATCAAATCCTGGCTTTCTCAGCGACAATTCAAAATCGGAACCATGTTGACCGACAACGGGAAGAACATAGTGTCGGTGCTGCATCAAGAACGACATAGCCAAGCACCCTGCATGGCACACTTGTTCAATCTGGTTGTCAAGCGGTTCCTAAAGTCTTCAACCCATCTGCAAGACATCCTAAAAATGGCCAGGAAACTTTGCATGCACTTCAGCCACTCGCACACTGCAAAGCACACACTCCTTGAGCTGCAGCAGCAGAACGGCATCCCCCAACATAGACTGATATGTGATGTTTCTACCCATTGTAATTTCACCCTCCATATGTTGGACCAACTGTACGAACAGAGAAAGGCCATCAATTATTTCTCGATGATACAAGCGGACAAGAATACTCCCCTGTGTAACTTCGATGTCAGCCAGTGGCAGCTCATGCGTGACACCTGTCGTTTGCTCAGGCCCTTTGAGGAGGCCACATAATTTGTCAGTCACCAGGAGTATGGGATGAACAAATTAATTCCACTGCTTCTACTTCATGTCCTGAAACAGATGCTGGAAATTCTGGCTGGTCAGGGAACTGGAGGAGTGGCGCCTAGATCTCATGGCCACATGAGCCCTGTGAGGGCTGAACTGGAGGAGGAGGATGACATTGGAGCACAAGCAATGTCTAGCGAAATGGGTGGTTTTGCTACACAGGTGACAGGAGAGGAGGAGCAGGAAGAGTAAGAGCAGCCCGAGGAGTTACAGGGTGATGAGGAAGATGAGGCAGAGGCACCAGACACACCATGGCAGTATGCAGTGGAGATGGAGGCAGGGAGTCCCTCCAAGTCACTTGCGCAAATGGCCCAATGCATGCTCACTTGCTTGCGTAGTGACAGTTGAATTGTCATCATTCGACAGAGGGATGACTTCTGGCTCTCATCTTGTTGGACCCTCGCTACTGGTCCAAAATGGGGGCCTTTTTTACAGCCGCTGAGAGGGAGAACAATTTGAACTACTATAGAGACATCCTATGTACTCCGTTGGCCGCTGCTATCTGCGCCATCGTCCATCATCTCGCAGGTCTGACAGGGGGGGCCCTCTGCACTTACATTCCACTGCCATAGCTGCTGGAGAGGGGTGGAATGGCAGGAGCAGTACCAGTTCCATCAGCAGCAACCTTCCATCAGCAGCAGCCTAAGGCTAGTCGCTGATAAGCAGGTTTCTTCACCCGCATAGTGAAGAAACTACTCACCAGCAGCTAGACGTAGAGCAGAAACTGAACCAGCAGATGGTGGCATACTTGTAGTGCACCCTGCCAGCCGACCTTGAAGATCCTCTGGACTACTGGGCAGCGAAACTGGATTTGTGGCTGCAACTGGCCGAGTTTGCCCTGGAAAAGCTGTTCTGCCTGGCCAGTAGTGTGGCATCAGAGCAGGTGTTTAGTGCAGCAGGAGCCATAGTTACCACAAAAAGAACTCGCCTGTCCATCCAAAATGTGCATCGCCACAGCCAGCCTCCTCCTCCACCACCAGGGACCACCGCCCACCCTCACTCCATTCCACACCGGTTTCCCACCATACCCGCCCCCACTCCACCCACCGCACTCAGCCCCGCCCCCCGCTCCAGCGCACACAGTCTCAACCATCACCGTCCACTCCCTTATCACCCCTGGATAGAGCGCGCTTCTGCACACCACTGGCCACACGTGCAGAAGCATAGTGCAGAAGCGCCACCACCGGAGGACACTCACCGGCCGCATCCATAAGGTAACCACTGCTATCCCCCACATCCCACACACGCCATTGTCCACTGCCCACCCCAAATCCACACCAAATCCGGACCCAAGCCCCACATCAGTCACAGCTACTCCCCCCATGCCTGCCACCCATTCACGTCCCCCAGCATACTATTCCCCCCAGATACATCCAACAAACTACACAGCCCAACCAGCAGACCACCTTCCCCCATTAACCCCTTATTGCACAGGAACCCCTTGCTCATCCTGCCCCCTCCATCCCTTCACATAACGCCACTGCCATCCAGCCACCACCACCATCCCCCACATCCCATGCACACCATCACTGCCCACCAATCACTACCCAGTGCCTGTCGCATCCTGCATCATGTCCGGATCCCTGCCTCACACCACTCACAGTCACTCTCCCCACACCTGCCACCCACCCACGTCCCCCAGCAACCAAATAAAAACCACGACAACCCGAACAATCAATACCAACCATGCAACATAACCCGACCAGCAGTTCCACATATCCTCACATTCTCTCATTAACCCCTCACTCACCCCGTCCCTCCCATCTCCACATCCAAACGCCACCCCACTAAACACAACTTTATCACCCACCACAGCAGTGCGGACGGCAACAAAAAACCCCCCCCCCCCCAAACAAGGGATCTCCAACGAGAGTGACCTCCAACTAGCCTACGGTGACAAGGATACAGGTAATTACATTACATCATAACACAACTTATGACCCACACACAGCATCCCATACACGACATACTCACTCAGCAACACAATTGTCTTCTGAAGAAAAAAAGAAAAAAACTCTTTTTCCACACACTGATCAGTCGAAATTCAGACCATACAACCAAACAGAATCACCCAGCACCACATACACACACAACCGCTCACACCTGTAGAAATCCATATCTGTCTGCACTATGTACTATTCATTTATTCCTTATTTTTATATCAATGTACACGCTCCATATGCAAGCCTATACTTATGCTTATGCTTATACTATTTTCTCGTCTTTGTTTTAAACCTAACAAAATTATTTTACCTATTGATCCGTCCATGTATACCCATGGATCCGTCTTTTCCATACGCGTATATATATATATATTTTTACATATCAACTTTCATTTCAAATTTTAATTTTAATTTTAATTGTATTTTTATACATATTACATCATCAAATTTTGTATTGATCCTTTTAGACTTGATAAAGGGGTCTGCGTACCCCGAAACGCGTCGTCTTTTGCTACTCAAAAAATAAAAAATATTTTGTATCCTCAACTGGGTTGTGAATTGCGCCTTGTGTCCATCCGCTCACTGCATGAACCCAGTGCAGACGAGCAACCTCCCCATACACCATCCAAAATGTGGAGAGACTGACCTTTGTCAAGATGATTCAGGTGTGGATCAGCCAGGATTTCCATCACCAATTCCATGGTGCCATGGAAAAAGAGACAAAAGAGACTGGTTTCTTTTGGCTACCTGCCTCAGATACTATTCTGATGCTGTCACCTGCCTGATGCCACATATCTGATGCCAAGTGCTCCTTCTTTAACCCAACATCTTCAGCTGGTACTGGTATTGCCACCCACCTCCACACTATGTCACCTTGCCACTTTGTGGTCTCCTGATGCTACTGCAACCTCTACACTCTGTCACTGTGCCACTCTGTGGCCTTCTGATGCTGCTGCCACCTACAGATACTGTAATTGGGCCACTTTGTGGTCTCCTCATGCTGCTTTCACCTCACCACTATGTCATCTTGCAACTCTGTGGCCTCCTCATGCTGCTCCTACCTTCACTCTATGTCACCTTGCCACTCTGTGGCCTCCTGATGCTACTGCCACCTCCACACTCTGTCATTGTGCCACTCTGTGCTCTCCTGATGCTGCCTCCACCTCCAAACTATGCCACCATGCCTCTCTGTGGCCCCCTTATGCTGCTTTTACCTCCACTTTATGACACCTTGACACTCTGTGGCCTTCTGATGCTGCCGCCACCTCCACACTCTGTAATTGTGCAAGTCAGCGGTTTCCTGATGCTGTTGTCACATCCACACTCTTTCATTGTGCCACTCTGTGGCCACCTAATGGTGCTTCCACCTACAGACTCTGTGATTGGGCCACTTTGCGGACTTCTCATGTTGTTCCCACCTTCCCTAGTTCATGGCTGGTCCACAATTTAGCCTTTTTAGCTTTTCTGACATCATCCTTTATTTGACCCTTCCTCTGATCTGTCAGAAGAAAGGTAAAATGAGACGCACAACGGAACATGTCTGTGTAGCAGCTGTAAGGCCTGTATGGTCCCATCAGAATTGGATTGTGATTTGGTAGCCAAAAGAAAGAGTGGGTACAAAACACAGAAGACTTGCAAATATTCCGTCCATGTGTCATCTCTGTTTTGGATCCACTCCTGTTTTTTTAGCATTAGCAATACTGCTGAATTACTGACCAAATGCTGACCAAGTGAAGGCAGATGCTCCACAGACAGGATCCGTTTTTTGTGGGTTATTGTTCAGACGCCGACACAAATTTAATGCTGACACCCTCTAACCTTAGGGGGGCTCTACTTGTATAAGCGTTTAGTAAAACAGGTTCTGTAGACATCTACATGGAAAAGGAGTGCACTTCTTCTTGGCAATTTCATCGACCTTGAGTTATTTGGTCAGTTTTGGCCCTGTGACTGCACAAATAAGTGAAGTGTGCAGTGATTCTAAGAGCGATGCCTGTCTTCCTCATGTCATACAGAGCCACAGTATTATTTCACTACCATAGCAGACTCCCTATGTGTGTTAATGCAAGGCACAGTGTTCTACACCACTATAAAGGCTCTCTGCAGCCAGGAAAAAGCAGTTTTTTAACGAAATTTTAAGCGAATAAATTCGGATCAAAGCGTATTTTTCCCCAAAAAATTGGCGAACCAGTGAATTGAACTTTTGAAAAATTTGCTCATATTTAGTTATTTCCATTCCCATCTGGCACTAGCAAGATCGTTCTCTCTCTCTAGGAGATACCTCTTTGAATTATTTTTTCCATTAGAACATTTCCAATAAGTCTCTATACCATGGAGCACTGATTAAAGTCTCCATACACAGCTGGTCTCTTTAAGGAGAGCCAGCATCTTGCCTTAGCTATATTCAAGGCATCACACTCAGCCAGCCAGAACTCCGTACTGATAAGAGGAATACGCCCTGAAACAGCTGTCTACGAAAAGATATTTGGCTTGGCTGTTTTCCCTTTTCATGTTCCAAGGTTTGTTAAAAAGTTGGACTTTGACTCATAAGGAGCCACTTCCAGAAGGTAGTGCTATCAACATGGTTCTCTTTCTCTGGGAGATAACTATTTGCATAATGTTTTCAATTGGAGTATTACCAATATGTCTCCATACCATGAAGCACTGCTAGAAAGTCTCCATATACAGCTGGTCTCTTTAAGAAGAGCCAGAACCCTATCTAAGTTACACTCCCGCTAAAAGTGGTTTAAAGATATACTTATCTCTGTTTTGCTGTACACCTGAAAATCCCAACCTCTGGTATGAAACTTTTAGAATATATACTTTCAGCTATTAAAGGCTATGTCCACTTTTGAAACCATGTTTTAATTATCCAGTTTATCTACACTAAAAACTCAAACCACTTTGCAATGGATGTTAGTTAAAAATGTCATATTCTTTTTTAAATTTTGCTTAAAATTCACAGTGGTCTGATTCGTCCAAATCGGCCAAGAAATTAGGAATTGATTCTACTCTTTCTCTCTCTTTCTCTCCCTCAAGAAATTCCACCCAAACGAGTATGAAGAAATTCTGATTCTAACAAATCAGCATTTTTAAGCAAAATTGGAAACAAATTATGATTCTAATAAATTGACTTGCTGATCTCTGGTTTAGTTTCTACAGCTCCTAAGCAGACTTACACTACTCACAAAAGTTAGGGATATTTGGCTTGCAGGTGAAATTTCAGGATGAACCTAAAATTCACTTTAACCTTTACAGGTGAACTTAATGTGACCAACTGTTCAGTGTTTCAGTACTTTTTGCACAGCTTGCTGTTCTCTAACAAGGAGCTTAATGGCAAAATTCACAACAGATGTTTGATCCACAAATTGCCCAATACATGTCCTGGTTTAATTACAATTGGTATTTAAACAGTCCTCCTTATCATGCTGTTCACATTTTGACATCGTGAGACCAAGACGATACCTTGCAATTGATCAACAGTACCTTGCCAATGCGAGGCTTCAAGCAAGATGTTCTTAGATGGAAGTGGCCACTGAGCTTAGAGTGTAACAGAGTATCATCAGCAGATATACAGAGAGACTGAAAGAGTCACAGAAAGGCATAGAAGTGGATGTCCTTTGGCCACATCCCACACTGATGACTGCTTCATTGTGAACAATGCCCTATGGAACCAGATGCTGAATGCCATACAACTCCAGGTGCATTTAAGGGAGGTGAAAGAAACCTAAGTGTCACATCAGACCACTTAAAACCATTGACATCAGCATGGTCTGCATGCTAGAAGACCTGCAAGGATATCTGACCACAGGTGTCATCGTCTTGCATGGGTCAGGGAGCATCCACGCTGGATGAGGGACCAGTGGACCTCAGTTCTGTTCACTGATGAAAGTCGATTCCTGCTAAGCAGAAATTATGGCCGCCAACAATATTGGAGATGTCAAGGAAAGCTCTATGAATCCATCACTGTTGTCACAGACTAGCCTTTAGTCATTGTGGTGGTGTTACAGTGTGGGCAGGTGTGTCTAGTCAATATAGAACTAGCCTACACTTTGTGACTGGTACAGTGACAAGCCCATACTACTTGAATAACA
This sequence comes from Bufo gargarizans, assembly GCF_014858855.1. Classification (NCBI taxonomy): domain Eukaryota; kingdom Metazoa; phylum Chordata; class Amphibia; order Anura; family Bufonidae; genus Bufo; species Bufo gargarizans. Next base: position 170,572,652 of record NC_058082.1, read on the forward strand.
TCACTAATTCAGTCACTGTGCCTCTGCATGAACAACACAGGCCTAATTTCATCTTCACAACAATGCGCCAGCTCGTCGGAGTCGCATCATTAGAGAACAGCTGGTGGAGACAGGGGTACCTCAAATGGAGTGGCCTGCACTTTCTCCAGACCTGAATCCTATTGAAAACCTATGGGATCAGCTTAGTCACCGTGTAGAGGTTCATAACTCTGTACCCCAGAACCTCAATGACCTGAGGTTTGCCCTTCAAGAAGAGTGGGATGCCATGCCTCAACAGACAATAAGACGACTTTTTAACAGCATGAGATGTCGCTATCAAGCTGTAATTGATGCTCAAGTTCACATGACTAGTTATTGACATTTTTGTGGGGGTATACCCACCACTGTTGTTGGCTTTAGTTTTAATAAATTGTTTTAGAAGAGGAAATCACCATTGCTGCTTCTGCTTAAAAGGCCTACTTTCATGATATAATATCACTGTAGTGAACTTTTTGCGTTTTCCTTAAGTTTCACCCGAAAGCCAAATATCCATAACTTTTTGTGAGTAGTGTATGTCGCTCCATGGTAAAAGACAACCCTGTGTGGTCTGATTCTGCAATTACACTTATTTTAAAGTGTCTCCTATTTAATGCTAACATACAGTCGTGGCCAAAAGTTTTGAGAATTACACAAATATTAGTTTTCACAAAGTTTGCTGCTAAACTGCTTTTAGATATTTGTTTCAGTTGTTTCTGTGATGTAGTGAAATATAATTACACGCACTTCATACATTTCAAAGGTTTTTATCAACAATTACATGACATTTATGCAAAGAGTCAGTATTTGCAGTGTTGGCCCTTCTTTTTCAGAACCTCTGCAATTCGACTGGGCATGCTCTCAATCAACTTCTGGGCCAATATCAGACTGATAGCAACCCATTCTTTCATAATCACTTCTTGGAGTTTGTCAGAATTAGTGGGGTTTTGTTTGTCCACCCACCACTTGAGGATTGACCACAAGTTCTCAATTGGATTAAGATCTGGGGAGTTTCCAGGCCATGGACCCAAAAAGTCAACGTTTTGGTCCCCGAGCCACTTAGTTATGACTTTTGCCTTATGGCACGGTGCTCCATCGTGCTGGAAAATGCATTGTTCTTCACCAAACTGTTGTTGGGTTGTTGGAAGAAGTTGCTGTTGGAGGGTGTTTTGGTACCATTCTTTATTCATGGCTGTGTTTTTGGTCAAAATTGTGAGTGAACCCACTCCCTTGGATGAGAAGCAACCCCACACATGAATGGTCTCAGGATGCTTTACTGTTGGCATGACACAGGACTGATGGTAGCGCTCACCTTTTCTCCGGACAAGCCTTTTTCCTGATGCCCCAAACAATCAGAAAGATGATTCATCAGAGAATATGACTTTGCCCCAGTCCTCAGCAGTCCATTCACCATATTTTCTGCAGAAGATCAATCTGTCCCTGATGGGTTTTTTTGGGTGAGAAGTGGCTTCTTTGCTGCCCTTCTTAACACCAGTCCATCTTCCAAAAGTCTTCGCCTCACTGTGCATGCAGATGCGCTCACATCTGCCTGCTGCCATTCCTGAGCACGCTCTGCACTGGTGGCACTCCGATCCCGCAGCTGAATCCTCTTTAGGAGACGATCCTGGCGCTTGCTGGACTTTCTTGGATGCCCTGAAGCATTCTTAACAAGAATTTAACCTCTTTCCTTGAAGTTCTTGATGATCCTATAAATTGTTAATTGAGGTGCAATCTTAGTAGCCACAATATCCTTGCCTGTGAAGCCATTTTTATGAAACACAATGATGGCTGCACGCGTTTCTTTGCAGGTCACCATGGTTAACAATGGAAGAACAATGATTTCAAGCATCACCCTCCTTTTAACAGGTCAAGTCTGCCATTTTAGCCCAATCAGCCTGACATAATTATCTCCAGCCTTGTGCTCGTCAACATTCTCACCTGAGTTAACAAGACAATTACTGTTTTTTTGACACCATGTCACATTTGAAGCCCCCCTGATGCACCCCTAGAGTAGAAACTCCAAAAAAGTGACCCCCATTTTAGAAACTACAGGATAGGGTGGCAGTTCTGTTGGTACTAGGTATACAGGTAATTACAGACATAGTCAATGCTAACAATGTTTACATTTTTCCTCTTACTCTTCCTAATTTTCCACAACCTCCTGAAATACCCCCACATCCATTCACCCAGCAAAGAACTATTCATCTCTTCCTACATCTTACCTTCTCATCTGACCGCTTGCACAAACCTGTTTGCCAACATAAAACACTTCCTTCCCAAACACACACATACACCTCATGCCCTCATATTCTCACCTGTTTACACTTTCTCTGCTTCTCCTTATTGCTGGTGATATCTCTCCAAATCCAGGTCCCCCTCAGCAAATCCCCACTATCACCTCTATGTCCCACTACAAATCTCCTTCTACAAATTTCTGCAACCCCTTAAAGGGCTTCTGTCACCCCCCCTAAAGTCATATATTTTTTTTGGGCTACTTAAAATCCTTATACTGCAATATATCACTAAATAGTGTTCTTACTCATTTTCATTCAGTAGTTTCTTAAAAAAAACTGACTTTTATATTATATAAACTACCTCTCTATCAGCAAGTAGGGCGGCTACTTGCTGGTAGCAGCCGCATCCTCCTTTCATTAAGACGCCCCCTCCTCATGTTGATTGACAGGGCCAGCGAACACGCTTGTCCTCTGGGTGGCCCTGTCTGCGTAAAAAATTTTGCACCTACGCCGTGCCGGTCTTCAGTCGGCGCAGGCGCACTGAGAGGAGGACTCTAGCTCGGCCGCTCCATCCTCAATGCACCTGCGCCGATGACGTCACATCTACACCCGGTGCACTGAGGAAGGAGCGGCGAGCGTCCTCCTCTTAGTGCGCCTGCGCCGATGATGTCACAGCTATACCCAGCGCAGGCGCACTGAGAGGTTTGTGAGGCGCACTGCTTTTAAACACGCTACCATTACACCCATCCTCAAAAAGCCTTCACTTGACCCATCTTCCTTGTCCAGTTATCGCCCCATTTCACTTCTTCCGTATGCCTCAAAGCTACTTGAACAACATGTCCATTCAGAACTGTCCTCCCACCTCTCCTCCTGCTCCCTCTTTGACCACCTACAATCTGGCTTCCGACCCCACCACTCAACCGAGACTGCCCTTACCAAAGTCACCAATGACCTGACAGCCAAAACCAAGGAACAATACTCTGTCCTCCTTCTCCTTGACCTGTCCTCTGCCTTCGACACTGTAGACCACTCCCTTCTGTTGCAAACTCTCTCATGTCTTGGCATCACTGACCTGGCCCTCTCCTAGATCACATCATACCTCACAGACCGGACATTTAGCGTCTCCCACTCTCGCACCAGCTCCTCGTCTCATTGTCTCTCTGTTGGTGTCCCGCAAGGCTCTGTCCTAGGACCCCTGCTCTTCTCTATCTACACTTTTGGCCTGGGACAGCTCATAGAGTCCCATGGCTTTCAGTATCACTCCTACGCTGGTGACACACAAATCTACCTCTCTGGTCCAGACATCACCACCTTACTATCAAGAATCCCACAATGTCTTCTATATCATCCTTCTTCGCCTCTCGCTTTCTAAAACTTAACATGGATAAGACAGAATTCATATTCTTTCCCCCATCTTGTTCAACCCCCCCCAAAAGACCTATCTATTATGATCAATGGCTGCATACTCTCACCAGTCAACAAAGCCCACTGCCTTGGAGTGACCGTGGATTCTGCCCTTTCCTTCCGACCGCACATCCAAGCCCTTTCCACCACCTGCCGCCTCCAACTCAAATACATCTCCCGCATCCGTGCTTTCCTTAACTTTGAATCTGCAAAAATGCTTGTACATGCCCTCATTATCTCCCGCCTAGACTACTGCAACATTCTCCTCTGTGGCCTTCCATCTAGCACTCTCGCACCCCTCCAATCTATCCTCAACTCTGCTGCCCGACTAATCCACCTCTCACCCTATTACTCCTCTGCCTCTCCCCTCTGCTAATCCCTTCACTGGCTCCCCATTGCCCAATGAATTCACTTAAAAGTATTAACAAATACATGCAAAGCCGTCCATAACCTGTCCCCTCCCTGAGCTACTTTCTCTGAGCTACTTTCCCGATACATCCCCACACGCACTCTCCGATCCTTACAAGACCTCCTTCTCTCCTCTCCTCTTATCACCTCTTCCCACAATCGCCTCCAAGATTTCTCCCGTGCATCCCCCATACTCTGAAACTCGCTACCCCAACATATCAGACTTTCACCTACAGTGGAATCCTTCAAAAGAAACCTGAAAAGCCACCTCTTCAGACAAGCCTACAACCAGTGACCCTGCTGCCTCTATACCGCCATGACCAACTTAACCCGCACCAACTGTGTCCTTCTCCCATACCATGTAGATTGTAAGCCCTCATGGAAAGGGCCCTCTTTCCTTCTGTACCAGTTTGTCACTCATCTTATTTATGATTAGTGCAATTGTCTGTATTATGTATGTGCACCCCTTATCACATGTACAGCGCTATGGAATGAATGGCGCTTTAATAATAAAAAAATAATACTATTTTAGGGTACATATGATTTTTGGTTGCTCTATATTACACTTTTTGTAAAGCAAGGTAACAAGAAATAGCTGTTTTGGCACAGTTTTTTGTTTTGTTATTTACAACATTCATCTGACAGGTTAGATCATGTGGTATTTTTATAGACCAGGTTGTAACGGATGCGGTGATACCTAAAATGTATGCTTTTTTTATTTATGTAAGTTTTACACAATGATTTCATTTTTTTAAACAAAAAATATCATGTCTTAGTGTTTCCATAGTCTGAGAGCCATAGTTTTTTCAGTTTTTGGGTGATTATCTTGGGTAGGGTATGATTTTTGCGGGATGAGATGACGGGTTGATTGGCACTACTTTTGGGTGCCTATGACTTTTTTATCACTTGCTATTATACTTTTTGTGATGTAAGGTGACAAAAAATGGCTTTTTTTAAACCGTTTTCATTTTTATTTTTTTACGGTATTCACCTGAGGGGTTAGGTCATCTGATATTTTTATAGAGCAAGTTATTACAGATGCGGCGATACCTAATATTTATACTTTTTTTTTATTTATCTAAGTTTTACACAATAATACCATTTAAAAAAATAAATAAATCATGTTTTAGTGTCTCCATATTCTGAGAGCCATAGTTTTTTCAGTTTTTGGGTGATTATCTGAGATAGGGTCTCATTTTTTGCAGGATGAGATGTAGGTTTGATTGGCACTATTTTGGGGTGCATATGACTTTTTGATCGCTTGCTATTACACTTTTTGTGATGTAAGGTGACAAAAAATTGGTTTTTGACACTGTTTGCTTTTTGTTTTTTATGGTGTTCATCTGAGGGGTTAGGTCATGTGATATTTTTATAGAGCCAGTAGATACGGACGCGGCGATACCCAATATGTATACTTTTTTTATTTATGTAAGTTTTACACAATAATAGCTTTTTTAAAACAAAAAGAATGATGTTTTAGCGTCTCCATATTTCTGAGCCATAGTTTTTTTTTATTTTTTGGGCCATTGTCTCAGGTAGGGGCTAATTTTTTGCTTGATGAGGTGACGGTTAGATTGGTACTATTTTGGTGGGCTTACGCCTTTTTGATCGCTTGCTGTTGTACCTTTTGTAATATAAGGTGAGTAAAAATTGGTTTATTTAGCACAGTATTTATTTTTTATTTTTTACGGTGTTCATCTGAGGGGTTAGGTCATGTGATATGTTTTTAGAGTCGGTCGATATGGATGCGGCGATACCTAATATGTCAACTATTTTTCCCCCCTATTTTTTACCAATTTTTTTAACTTTATTTGGGGAAAATTATGTTTTTGTTTATTTGTAATTTAAACTTATTTTTTCAACTTTTTCTCGCTTTATTTTTTGTCCCACTTTGGGACTTCAACTTTTGGGGATCTAATCCTTTACAATGATTTCAAATGCTTCTGTATTTGAATGCATTGGCTGTATGAGTAATGCAGTGTGTATTACTCATACGGCTTCCGGCCTGTGAGATCCAGGGGGCTGGATCTCACAGGCTCATCACAGGAAGGCAGCGCCGATGCCTCAGGAAATAATATACTTAACAGTCTATAGACCCCAAAAATCCCTTTAGGGGTCTCTACCTAATAATAAAATATATATCTTTATTTGGTCATTGTTAAAACAAAAGTGTGATGAAGAAAAAAATATTTTTTTAAATGTCAGAAAACAGTAAGGTTTAGTATCTAATAAGCTGGTAGCTGCTAGTTGTTACTAGCAGCAACTACGGGATTTTTATCTCATTCGGCAACTATTATAGACACCTATTCAGGTGTTCTATTTGTAGATATACTGAGGGCAGACAAGCTGATGTGTATGGTTGATTTGCCGCTGATGTTAATGAGGGTAGATATACTACCTCTGTATACTGAGTCTAAATTTGGTGTTAGCAGGGATATGGGTATGTAGCTTTATTAACAGTGGGAGTATTACAATCAGACCACACACACAGGTCAGCTGTTCTCAGAGTTCAGCATGCGTTATAACCAGTATTACTTAGGTTGATACTGCAATGTACGCCAATTGGCAATCCTTTTGTGTGCCTGCAACCTTAGCAGGCTCCACACCAATATCAGCTATTCTTGATATGTTAACTGAACTCTGCGTGCTACCGCACGGTTAGCAACAATGTGGCTGAAAATTGTATCCACTATACTACTATGTTTGCCCTTTCCTCTGCCATTCACTCCAACTATGGCTGGCTGCTTTGATACTAAATAACTATTCACCACTCACACACATTGTTCTGACTTGCCCTTAGCTAATCCTATCGCTACAATAGAGCTCCTTACTGTGGTCTGTCTAAAACTTAAGCGCTACACTGTAACACCCCTCCCACATGTTTCACCACTGTGTGGCTTTGTCAGGGAAAGTGGGGTACTACAGCCCCACGGTGACCCGATGGCACCGCCGCCCGCCCGCCGCAACCTGTAAAAGCCGCAAACCTCAGGTCTGAATTGACGGGACACCCCCCTCCCCCTCCCCCCCCCGCACAATGACCCAAGGTGCCTGCTCAAGGATTTGAGCAGGCACCTTGTTCCGATCACCGCCCGCAGCTGTGGACGGAAATACACTTGATGTATCGGGACAACATACCGTACCGGTGCGTCATGTGTCCGGAAGAGGTTAATAGCTTCATGCATTCCCCACGTACTAACAATTCTGTTGCATATATTCTTATGTCTGCATGTTGTCCCATTCCTCTATTATTTCTACTAGAAGTTATAAATAATTGCTAGCAGTCTGCAGTAAGGGTACAGAGGGGTGGTAACAAGTTGGGGGGGTGTACCTGCACAGTCTGAAAATGGCAGCACTGACTGGATCGAGTGAGTCTGTGCAGGTACACCCCTCCCCCTTCTGTACCCTTACTGAAATCTAATAGCAATTAATTCTAGTACAAATAATAAAGGAATGGCACAACATACAGACATAAGAACTAGATGCTCCAGAATCATCACATGGGGAATGCATGTAGCTATTAAAACAGACATGGTGGTAAATAGGTCCTCTTTAATGGTGTTATCCTGGCAGTCCTCTGGTATTCACCCTTTAACCCCTGTATAGGCTTCTGGACTTTGCTGCAGTGGAGGCACCGGGCCACTATTTCATAAGTCCCAATGTGGTTGGCGAGTGACCCACGGGGGTCACAGACACTGATGCACAGAGGAGTCAGGCAATAAGCATAGTATGAATATGGGCCAAGTTTACGGTAGGCATAATACCAGCGTAAACAGAAGATAGATCCAAGGTTGGGGCAGGTGACTAAGGAGTGATACAAAGAACAGGTGACGTGGAGTCAAAGTCAGTACCTAGGCAGGAATTTAATATAAAGTATAGGTAGGTAGTCAGATGGGATACAGCATCTTTTCTAGTATACTAGAAACTAGACTCCTCCTCTCTCCTATCATATGTGTAAACTAAAGCACTGCCATTTGGTTTTAGAGTTGATCGGCCTGGACAAGAGTAGCCACGCAGCCTATCCCTTGCCAAAGTGGATCAAGCAGCAAACATCCCACTGGCTGTCTCTCCACCAACTCCAACTGGGCACACTGCATTTAGGGTAAATAATCCTCCATTCTCCTTGCATAGTACACATGATTAATTTAATTGTGCATTGCTATTTTAAAAAGTACACTGGCAAGCAGAGGGGGATGGCCATGCCCACTGATCTTAGTCAGGAATGACCTACTCTAAAACCTTTCTCTATACCATTGGAGATCTACATTCAGGAGTCCAGACCCTGCCCATATAATGTGCTGCTTCTAATTACCTTAGTGTGCAGTCAAGCTTACAATGAGAGGAAGAGCACACACAGCTATATACAGTCCTGATAAAAAGTTTAAGACCACTTGAAAAATGGCAAAAAATCATATTTTACATTGTTGGATCTTAACAAGGTTCCAAGTAGAGCTTCAACATGTAACAAGAAGAAATGAGAGCGAGACAAAACATTTTTTGAGTATTCAATTTAATAAAAACAACAAATAAACTGAAACAGGCTGTTTTTCAGCTGATCAAAAGTTAAGGACCACATGCCTTTAAAAGGCCAAATCTGTGCAAAGATGTGGATTTGTTGTCATTTTCTGTCAGGTAGTCACACATTGTGATGGCAAAGGCAAAAAAACTCTCCCTTTTTGAACGCGGTCGGGTTGTTGATCTGCATAAGCAGGGTCTCTCACAGCGCGCCATCGCTGCTGAGGTGGGACACAGTAAGACAGTCATTAGGAATTTCTTAAATGATCCTGAGGGTTATGGAACAAAAAAGTCAAGTGGAAGACCCAAAAGATTTTCGACCAGCACTGAGCCGGAGGATCCAATTGGCTGTCCATCAAGACACTGGATGATCCTCGACCCAAATTAAGGCCCTTACTGGTGCTGACTGCAGCCCCCCATCTGAGACCGAAGGGCTTCAAAAACAAAAAACTTCTTCAAAGACCTCATCTCCTTGAACGGCACAGAACTGCTCGTTTGGACTTTGCAAGAGAGCACCAAACATGGGACATTCAAAGGTGGAAGAAAGTTTTATTCTCTGATGAGAAAAAATGTAACCTTGATGGTCCTGATGGTTTCCAACGTTACTGGCATGACAAGCAGATCCCACCTGAGATGGTTTCTACGTGCCACAGTGGAGGGGGCGCCATAATGGTCTGGGGTGCTTTTTCCTTCAGTGGAACAATGGAGCTTCAGGAAGTGCAGGGGCGTCAAATGGCCGCTGGCTATGTCCAGATGTTGCAGAGAGCATTCCTCATGACTGAGGGCCCTCGTCTGTGTGGTAACGACTGGGTTTTTCAACAGGACAACGCTACAGTACACAATGCCCGCAGGAAAAGGGACTTCTTCCGGGAGAATAGCATCACTCTTTTGGCCCCTCCTGCGTGTTCCCCTGATCTAAATCCAATTGAGAACCTTTGGGGATGGATGGCAAGGGAAGTTTACAAAAATGGACAACAGTTCCAGACTGTAGATGGCCTTCATGCGGCCGTCTTCACCACTTGGAGAAATGTTCCCACTCACCTCATGTAAACGCTTGCATCAAGCATGCCAAAACAAATTTTTTAAGTAATCAACAATAACGGCGGAGCTACTCATTACTGAGTTCATGTTTGGAAGTTGGATTTCTGTTTTGGGGGGGTTTAGTTTTTTTTTGGAGGTGTGGTCCTAAACTTTTGATCAGCTGAAAAACAGCCTGTTTCAGTTTATTTGTTATTTTCATTAAATTGAATGCTCAATTTTTTTTGGGGTCTCACTCCCATTTCTTCTTGTTGCATGTTGAAACTCTACTTGGAACCTTGTTAAGATCCAAAAATGTAAAAAAATATTTTTTGGTTTTAAACTTTTGATCAGGTACTGTATGTACCACCTAATCAAAGTTGTCTGTGGAATAGGCAGGGCCTAAATGGACAAAAAACTGGGCACTCCCAAAGTGGGGTAGTAGGAGCGCAATAAGGTTTATGCTCCTATTATCTGAATGCGCTCCTATTATCCCACCTTGAGAGTATTAGTTTTTTGTGCACTTTTGCCCCACCTATTCCACAGGTGACTTTTATTAGGTGGTACATATATGTGCTGTATGTGCTCTTCCTCTCATTAGATGCTTAACAAGTGGCAGCACATTTTATGTGCAGAGTCTGCTCTCCTGAATGTAGATGCCCAACAGCATAGGTAGGTTTAGACTAGGTCCTGCCTGCCAGGTGTGTTGTGATCAAAACATATTGGTTAAGAATCTCATGTTTTTTTCATATAAGGGTTCATGCACACAAACGTATTTTCTTTTTGCTTCCGTTCCGTTTTGTTTTGCGGACCATATGTGAAACCATTCACTTAAATGGGTCTAAAAAAACAACGGAAGGTACTCCGTGTGCATTCCGTTTCCGTATGGCTGCATTTCCATTCTGCAAAAAAGTAGTGCATGTCCTATTATCAAGTCAATGGGTCTGCAAAAATTACGGAACACATCCGTATGTCATCTGTATTTTTATCTGTATTTTGAATATCCATACTGTAGAAATGCTATGCCCAGCCCATATTGCTCATGTGTTTGGTGATCAATAAGTTACTGCTTCTGTTTCCGATCGCATACAGAAACCATATGTTTTGTGGAATAACAGAATGGAAGAGAACTTAAATCTGAGGCGAAAAAAAATCAGATACAGAACAACTGATTAGCGAAAAACGGACAGCAAAACAACAACGGTCATGAGCATGAGCCCTAAGAATGAGGTCTTAGTCTATATATAATTTTTGCATCTATTGTTTTAGTGCAATTATTTTCAGTGATTTTAGCTTTCCTAAATGTAGCTATGTACATTCACATATTTATTTATCACATCAGGAATTTTATCTTGTTCAGCGTTTTTTTTTTTTTTTTTTATGTATGACTCATACAGAGAAAGTTCCATGAAGTAGGAAGTGGAGGCTGAGAATGATGAGCTGGTACTCAGGCATGCTGGCAAGAATGGCAAGCTCTATACTTGTTTGCTCATGTAATTGCAGGCATATCGTTAATATCAAGCAATCTTATAATTACTGGATAGCCACACTTTTAGACCATCATTATTAAAACAAAATAAAGGAATGTTTTCCTGTTGCCAAAAGGGAGGCCAAATTGTTTTATAGGCCTCCCTTCACCCCCGCTGAGTCACCCACCTTCCCCCACCTCCACTACCACAAGCAGCAGCATCAGCTAGTTCATTAATAAGCTGCTGACGAATATGGATAATACCTCACACCCCTTGTACACTACTGTGGAAAAACAGAGAAGCATATTCAGTGGAAGACTGTGTACCATGCCCATTAGGTGTTGGTAACAACGAGGAGGTGCCCCTTTGGGGGGCAGTCTTAGTTTTTAACTGCTCTGCACCTCCTCATTGTTACCAACACCTAACGGGCATGGTGCCGATGGTGTTTGGTGTAGTTCAAGTTATCAGTGCACTGTGGCACATGTTGCTGGACACTGAGTCCCTGGTGCGGTTCAGTCATTTCAGCTTGTGAATCAATCACACGACTAATGTGACACACTCACAGTGGTTTGTGTTCTGCCATCACACCATACCAGTAGGCTGTCAAAACACCAATTCTAGTGTGTAGCATCAATGTGGACGGCGTGACGGCAGTGTGCCACAGCAGCACTTTGTCTATAGGGGACATTTATTGAGAGATAGTGCACATCTCTCTCCCTCTCATTTAGTGCAGTATCACCACTAACAGAGTTGAGGTGCATTGTATTTTTAATCTTTCATTCCTAGGTTGTTTCAGTTCAATAAAGGGTGCATGTTGCATCCATCTATAATATAAATATATCTATCTTTTCAGAATTACTCTAATAAAAGTGAAGTTTTAATACCTGGGTCAAGATAGTTTTTTCTGCCTAATCAGGCATTTGTAAATAGACTAGTAGCAGCAAATGTCATTAATAGCTGTAATCATCAGTGACAATAGTAGAAGTAGCGGTAGCAGTTGTTAATAGTAACAGCAATGTTGGAGCAGCAGTTGTTAATTGCGGCAGATGTTGTTAATATCAATGATTATCAGAGACAGTGGTTGTCAACAGCAACAGTCATCAATAGTAATCCATAAATGGTTAATAATGGTCTCCACCAGTCTCAGGATACAGTTATCCCTGCCACCCTCAATTTAAGGGTATGGATACTGGTAGTTATAGTGGCTGTGGTAGGTGATGGTCACAATGATTTTAAAGCAGCATCTATTTTAGCATAGTTCAATAGCATTAAGTTCAGTCTGTTTAGTTTAACTTCTGATATTTCCCAGGAATTTGTTTTAAAAAAAGCATCCATGTCGGGTACATTGGTGAGGAGTATTTGTGTGTTTAATACTCACTGTTTTCCTTGTTTTGTAGAGTTGTAGTATTGTACTTATCGGAGTGGCGTCCCACTAGTGTTCGCTGATAGCGAAAATTCGATTTATAATCGCTTTTGCAAGAAATATTTGAAAGCTTGCAATCGCTTGCCAATAATGTCCGAAAGATTTTGATTGCTTTTTCGCGATATTTATGTGGGTATTTCGGAATGTCTGCTAAACACGTTTCGAGGTTCAAACCTCTTCCTCAGTAGCCATATGGTAGGCAAATATCAGGAGTTAAACTAAACAGACTGAACTCTATGCTATTGAACTATGCTAAAAAAGATCCTGCTATATCATCATTGTGACCATCACCTACCACAGCCACTATAACCACCAGTATCCATACCCTTAAATTGTGGGCGGCAGGGATAACTGTATCCTGAGACTGGTGGAGACCATTATTAACCATTTATGGATTACTATTGATGACTGTTGCTGTTGACAACCACTGTCTCTGATAATCATTGATATTAACAACATCTGCCGCAATTAACAACTGCTGCTCCAACATTGCTGTTACTATTAACAACTGATACCGCTACTTCTACTATTGTCACTGATGATTACAGCTATTAATGACATTTGCTGCTATTAACAACTGCTGCTCCAATACTATTGCTGCTATTAACAACTGCTGCATCCAATTATTGTCTCTATGGATTGCTGCTATCTGTTGCTATCAGCAACCACTGCTTCAATACTGCTGCTAGTAATAATTGCCAACATTGATGCTTTAAACCATTATTTTATATAATATTTAAATTTTTATTGTTTAAATTGCTGTTTTTAAACCATTTTTGTCGAAAATTATAGTTAAATTATTTTATAACATCGTGATAATAAATGATATAATATCTTATCAACCCTTGATTACCCAATATAACAAGATGAGGAGTGCCTGCTATATTTGAAAAAACGTATATTCTTCAAAACTAGCCACTTTTTCTTCTGACAATTAACACTTGTGTGGGTATAAACTCCTGTTTCTTATTAGATTAACTATGTGTGTTTATAAATAGGGGCAGGGATCTGCCTATTAAGGAGTAATGTTTGGACGCTTGGGTCAACAAGCCACAGATTTTTTTCCCATAACACCATGTGTTTTTATACACCGCCTGCCCTCAGATAAGGGACAATTTTTGGAAACGAATATGAAAATTCATAACACATTTGCTATTGCTGTCATTGCATTCAAGAGCTTAAAGGGTGGGGAAGGAAAGAAAGAGCAAAAAATTTATTGAGTGTCATATACCAATTACCAATTGGAGCAAATTTGATTCATGTAGAATTGACTCAGACACAAAACAAATTTGTTAATATATATTTTTGATGGTAGTGTCCCTATAACAAAACGTAATAATAATTTAAAAAAAAGAACTGTTTTCTCAGGTCCCATTTGTCTAAAGATCACAAACCATTTAGTGTGACAAATATAATACTTGGGGACATTTTGAAAGGGGCAAATTCCATTTTATAGTGCTATAATTATGATTGGCCAGTAAAGACTAAAGGAAAAGAAATGGCACTTTTTCCCTCTGTTTACGGGTAACAACTGTTTACATGTTACAGATCCATCAAGTGCACATTTTAATAAGGCTTGTTGGAATTGAAAAGACGTTCTACTTGCCCTGAGCTGTGTACAACATTAATGATCCTAAAGTGGAGAAATAGCTGGGACTCTGTCGGGATGAGTCCTGTAGGGAAGACATAACTGTTTAACAACGAGTACTTTTTTTTGCACAAATGTCCCTTAAATAAGTTATGTCCCGTTTCTTAAAACTATTACAGAGCAACCACCTGCATGTGCTCATATACAAAGCTAGTCTGCCTTGCCATATGTAATCTCCTCCAGTGTTTCATTTAGCAATCTGTTTCAGATGCACAAGGGAGCCAAGAAATTATGTATTGCTCATTTTCTAGAGTCATCAATGAGGACAATTCCGGCGTCAAGAGACTCATTTTATTCTGCAGATGTTTTTTTTTACAAATAGAACATAAATCATGGGTTTTCCAGCCTTTCTTGTTGAAGCCTGAGAGATAATGGAAACTATTGATAAATCTAATTTGATTTTCTATCAGATATACGTGTATGTGAAAACGTGGACACAACAGGATTTTCACTTCATACTTCTAATTTTGAGTTTGATGACAAAAATCATTTGACACTTGGTTGAGGAATTTGATGGAACAAAAAAATAAAAAATGGAAAAACAATTCTTGGAGGCCATTCTTTCTTTTCATGTTCATGTGTTTGACAGTATTATAGTGTAGAATATATTTCTTTTTTCCCCCAAAAAAATGTATTCACAAACATTCCCGGAGATGTAAACATCTAGTGATCATTTCTTCAATTAGGCAGCCCTGGAAGAGGCACAAGTAAGGGGACATCAGCTATATTCTTAAACAACATCTGTTGCATTCCTCACAATGACTTCCAGTTATTTGTATCTCTGTTCTGTTCCGCGACTAACATTTGCATTTAAATGAATATGAATATAAAGTGATTTAAATTTTGTTATCTCTGTGTTGTTTTACTTTCATTGTTTCATTCCAAAAATAAATAAATAAATATAATTATGTTTGATCATCTTTTTCCCTATATAGCCTTAAACACTATACATACCGTAATATGCCCACACCAGATAAGGGCTCTTAAATCTGGGCGTGCACTGATTGAGTTAAGTAGATATACCAGAGAGTGCTGCAGCTGTTCTCACATGGAAATGTGATGAAAATGCTATAGAAATCCGAAACTGCAGCAGCAAATTTTCATGGGTAGTAGTTAGTGACTTAAAAGGAAGGATTTGGGGATAGAATAAGAATAAGATATCAATATATCAGCCAGCATTGTGGTTCAACCAGCTATGTATCTGCAGGAGGCACAAGCAGGGCTGTGTAGAGAGCCCTTCAAAGTGGTCCATTTTCAAACTGTATGGCATCATTTATTTCCCTTACCTAGCATTCTTAATATATAAGTTTTAATTCTGTAGAAGCAAAATTAAAGACACAGGTTCAGATTTATCACTGTACCTTAGTTTGGTTCATCAATACAGTTTTAAACCTCAAAATAGGTCCTATACCTACAAACCGGATTCCAAAAAAGTTGGGACACTAAACAAATTGTGAATAAAAACTGAATGCAATAATGTAGAGATGGCAAATGTCAATATTTTATTTGTAATAGAACGTAGATGACAGATCAAACGTTTAATCTGAGTAAATGTATCATTTTAAAGGAAAAATACGTTGATTCAAATTTTCATGGTGTCAACAAATCCCCAAAAAGTTGGGACAAGTAGCAATAAGAGGCTGGAAAAAGTAAATTTGAGCATAACGAAGAGCTGGAAGACCAATTAACACTAATTAGGTCAATTGGCAACATGATTGGGTATAAAAAGAGCTTCTCAGAGTGGCAGTGTCTTTCAGAAGCCAAGATGGGTAGAGGATTACCAATTCCCACAATGTTGCGCAGAAAGATAGTGGAGCAATATCAGAAAGGTGTTACCCAGCGAAAAATTGCAAAGACTTTGCATCTATCATCATCAACTGTGCATAACATCATCCGAAGATTCAGAGAATCTGGAACAATCTCTGTGCGTAAGGGTCAAGGCCGTAAAACCATACTGGATGCCCTGAGATCTCCGGGCCCTTAAACGACACTGCACCACAAACAGGAATGCTACTGTAAAGGAAATCACAGAATGGGCTCAGGAATACTTCCAGAAACCATTGTCAGTGAACACAATCCACCGTGCCATCCGCCGTTGCCATGCTGAAAACTCTACAGTGCAAAGAAGAAGCCATTTCTAAGCAAGATCCACAAGCTCAGGCGTTTTCACTGGGCCAGGGATCATTTAAAATGGAGTGTGGCAAAATGGAAGACTGTTCTGTGGTCAGACGAGTCCACGATTCGAAGTTCTTTTTGGAAATCTGGGACGCCATGTCATCCGGACCAAAGAGGACAAGGACAACCGAAGTTGTTATCAACGCTCAGTTCAGAAGCCTGCATCTCTGATGGTATGGGGTTGCATGAGTGCAGTGTGGCATGGGCAGCTTGCATGTCTGGAAAGGCACCATCAATGCAGAAAAATATATTCAGGTTCTAGAACAACATATGCTCCCATCCAGACGTCATCTCTTTCAGGGAAGAAATCAATAATAATATAGGCTGGCTCACAGTATTTTTGCCTGTAAAATGTATTAGTTCACTAGATAAAACAAAACTAACTTAATGTCAACATATCAGCAACAATACATAAATGTGTAAGATAGGTATATACAGTGCGGAGCTCACGCACACACCTAACTGACTGGAGTACTCCAAAATAGATAAGACCTTATGGCTAAAGTGTGGCTGCAAGAGTTATTCAATTAAACCACTCGAATGTCCGTAAGATTGTATGCTGATTTACCAGTTTGTTAGACAGTGTCCTTGCCGCCGTCTCCTACAAAGAAACTCTATGCTCAGATGTCGTTTGACAGTAGTAATTGCACCGCTTTCCGATCAATGGTGCTCCACTTACTTTTCCTGCGGAGCAGACTTCCAACCCATTCTCGCAGCGTCCCACGTGACCGGCTAGATGTTAGTTTGCTGGTTGAATGACGTAGGCGCTTGGAGCCGTCGGGTTAGCGGGAGTTAGTACAGCTGAGTTCGTGGTTGCTTGAGCCTGTTAGATCAGCGGAAGTAGATGCAGCAGAGTTTGCTTGGTAATATTCAGCAGAGTTGAATATATCAACATGGATTTAGTCCACCTTGTCGATAGTTAGCAGATGGAATCTTCTGAAGTGGTATAAGACATCTTCCAAAAGATTTAAAAAGAATTGGAAAAAGTTCTCTTCTTGCACATTTATAAAAACCGCACCAATAGCCAGGTCTTGGTACACACTAGACGCGTTTCGGAACCAAGTTCCTTCCTCAGTAGATGAATGTAGAATGCTGAATGGGGACATAAGTCATGTCTTTAAATACCCATTTGGGTTTGATATAAAATGTGGATCGGATTGTGGACTGTGCTGGCTGCACAGTCCCGATCGCCACCCTATATGCATTAGTTTAAATACATGAATAGTCAGTGTTAAACACCAATTACATTGTATCATAAACCTTACAATATACAGATACATGTTAAAAACAAAAACAAAATGAAAAGATTAAAATAAATAAAAATAAATATATCACATGCAGGAAGACCCTGCATTTTTCAACAAGATAATGCCAGACCACATTCTACATCAATTACAACATCATGGCTGCGTAGGAGAAGGATCCGGGTACTGCAATGGCCAGTCTGCAGTCCAGATCTTTCACCTATAGAGAAGATTTGGCGCATCATAAAGAGGAAGGTTAGACGATTGAACAGTTAGAGGCCTGTATTAGACAAGAATGGGAGAGCATTCCTATTTCTAAACTTGAGAAACTGGTCTCCTCGGTCCCCAGACGTCTGTTGAGTGTTGTAAGAAGAAGGGGAGATGCCACACAGTGGAGAAAATGGCCTTGTCCCAACTTTTTGGGGATTTGTTGACACCATGAAATTCTGATTCAACATATTTTTCCCTTAAAATGGTACATTTTCTCAGTTTAAACTTTTGTTCCGTGATTTATGTTCTATTCTGAATAAAATATTAGAAGTTGGCACCTCCACATCATTGCATTCAGTTTTTATTCACGATTTGTATAGTGTCCCAACTTTTTTGGAATCCGGTTTGTATTACTTGGCTATTAGAACTCCCATGTCATGTTCCTGAGCTAAACCTTGGAAGGTAATACTAATACATGTGGTATCCAAAGTCAAATATCCATATACATTAAAGGGATTGTCTATCCATCAGAGCAACTTTTTTTTTGTTTGAAGCTATCCGAAGCAAAATTCTATAGTAAAGTTTTGTTATAGTATTTCTATAGTAGATATATTATCATGTATGTGTCCAACTAGGTCTGGACTGGTAATCTTCTCTACCTGGCATATTATTGGCGGGACGGTTTGTCAGAGGCCACATGACATGATTGAAAAGGAACTGCACTGTTAATGCAAACCCTAACATATGAGTGCAGTTAGAAGGGCTGAAAGACCTATGATGACATCAGAACTCCTTCACTCACTGAAAGTATAGGAACTGCACTGTTAATGCAAGCCCTGCTGTATCAGTGCAGTTCTGAGGTTAGAACAGCTGAAAGACCTGGCTATGATAGCATCATCACAGGCCCATCACCCAATGAGAAAACTACAGGAGAGACACTCTCCCTGTGTCATGCTCCTACCAGTCTGCAAGAGGTGAGAAATTGAAATGGGGACAATGCTGCTGGCATAGGAAGAGAGGTAGTTAGGTGAACAATATTGCTGCCAGTGGGTGGAGGGATGGTCAAGGAATAATACTGAAGGGTATTTTGTGCTTCACTGCGTTATTTAGTTAATGCTGCTGGGAGTTATTAACAAATGGGACATAATAAAGTAAAGCAACATTTGTCAATGTTTTTCACTACTGTTCAATCACAGTCCAACCTTGGGTTCAACTCTTTGTGGTATTACATACAACTGCAGACCGCAACACATTATTGATCGATCTATGTATGCATCTATCTATCTGTCTGTCTATGAAAACAAACATAGTGGGAAGTAAGGGAAAGGACATCACAGCAGTACAGTGCTGGCAGACATAAAAGGCATATGCCCCCTGCTTCTGAGTGAAATGCATCTAACTGTGCAGCTGAAACAGGGAATAACAGAGCTGAAAAAAACTTTAGTGAAGCCATAACTCTGTGTTGTATCATTCTTCTGTTATCCCTACTAGAAATGTATGATTAAATTGACAACTGGCTTTTACCAGTTGGGGGTTGCACTAACACTGAAAAGACCATTAGTAACATCCAAGTGTTAATTTATTCATACATTTCCAGGAATAATAAAACAGAGATAACAGAGTAACATTGCTCTAGAATAAATTCTACTAATCGAGAGGTGGCAACTTCTCTTTAAACAACACATTCTGCTCTGCTATGCTCACATTTTATGGGTTAAACATCCCAGATGCCAGATATCAAATATTTGAACAATCCTTATTTTCCAAACTGAATTAAGAAATAGAATGAAATGAAGAAACCACAATGTGCGGGATCTGTAATTATATTTCAGCCCAGATTTGTAAACAATTGGCTTTTTAGAAGCAATCTCCAGTCTAAGTACACATAACTGCTGAGCCAGTATCAAGAGCAATAATATTAGCAGTTTCTATAGTGACATAATGCTGTGTTAATAATGTCTCAGCTTAATCTAGAAACGTTTAACAGAGTCTATGATGTTAGACTTGCCAAGATGTAGTCCATAATGTACATTACTACCCATTAAAAAGAGCAGACACCATTATAATAATTTACCATGCAGTATATCTCTCTAGCCAACTCCAAGCCAAAGCACGCCGAATGCGAGAGGAACTCTGCAACCTAGTGGACAATCCAAAAGAATGACAAATACCCAAGATGCCTTGTAAAACCACCTACTTTCAGTAGCCGAATAATAAATTAACTCCCATAGCGTTTCACAAGGACAAGATAATTACTTCCAGAAGCAGTGTTATGTTAGTCTAACAATAAAGAAGGAGATTGCAGCCTTAGAAGAAGCCCTTGATAACAAAGAATGAGACATTTATTAGTAGGAAATGCTCCATTCAGCCTCACTCTGTACATTATTAGTATTATTTCAATAATTATTATGATAGTGATAGCATCTCTTGTAGAGATGTTCAAACTTAGAATTACAAGCTGTGAATGTATAACACATACATTAAAGACATTGGAGCGCTTAGAGCAGATAATGGTAAAATAATTAGGTACATGTATAGTGTTTGCAGTGCATTGAAAGGTATATATGATATTATTTAATTGGATACCTCAGGATACGCAATCAATATCAGATTGCTGGGTAAGCCATCAATATATTACATCTCTACCAACCAGCCTTCGATGCTGGAAACAACAATAGATGGGAAGCTCCATCCACGGTGTAGTCTGCAATTACTGATCTACTGTACCTTAGCTGCAATTCTCTTGAATAGGAGCTAAGCTGCAGTACATGATACGGCCACTACACAGTGAATGGAGCTTTAATTTTCTGGCTCCGCCCACTGTGTAGATTCTGGTGCTGGTGGCTGCCAAGAGCAGCTAATTGGTCGGTGTTGTATACCATCGAGATGACGTTGATGACCTATCCATAGAAAAGGCCATCAATATCTAAGTACAGGAAACCCCTTTTAATGATCATGTGTATTAATTCAATAATGCTTTGTATGAAAAGGTATATAAATATGGAATAATACATTTTGTTTTTGGCTTATGATGTGCCATTTTCAAATGCAATATTAAAGAATTCTTAATTAAAGGTTTATTCCTACCTTAAATATTTATGGCATGTCGGCAAGATAAATGTATCAAGTGAGTCTATCAGAGAACCTGCTATGATATTTTGGGGACTCAAAAGGTGGAATCTGGATCACTCAGTCATTCATGACATATCTTGTGCATATGCTATCTGTATGTAAAATTCTGTGAATACGTGATACATATCTAATATGAGTGTCCTGGTAATATGGGGCTAGGGGGATCTTTAGGAACTTACACTATTAGCCAAAGTTATAGAAAAATATTTAGATTGATAGATAAATGCTTGGATGGATAGATAGATAGATACTAAATTGATAGATACATATCACAAAACAAGGAAAAAGCAGCACAGCAACTGAACAGATGAAGGTACAAGCCCTCTGAGTCCACAGACAAAAGGTCCATGGTTAGATTCAAAGCATAACAATGAGGCAGCTCTCTCACATGAGGTGAATAGGGTGTTGGACCTGGTTTATTTTCCATGATTGGGGAATAATCCGGGTCTAACACCCTATTCAACTCATGTTGAAGAGCTGCCTCACTTTTATGTTTTGATAGATAGATAAATGGATAGATATGAGATACATAGATGGGTGTATATATATATACATTTATGGTTTATTGTGTGAAAGATCGATCTTTCCTGCATATCTATACACTTCAACTGTTTTCTCTTATGAAATAGTGGCAAAATAATCTGAATAGAGAAATTTCTAAAATCCCAATTGCATCAAATAATGAAATAATATACAAGACAGTGCTCAAATATATATGGAGAAACCAGACAAACATGTAGTTAAAATGTTGAATGTAATAATGCAAATCTATACCTCAGATCAAAAAGAGGGACAATTAAGGAGCAAAGAGGGACAGAGGCACTTGGGTCAAAAAGAAGGACTGTCCCCCCAAAAGAGGAACACTTGGGAGGTCTGGATAGCTAGATAGATAGATAAAAATAAAATTTCACAGCACTTCCCAAAAATAGAAAAGTGTTTATTTTGCCAAATGCAACGTTTCGGTTCTCCCTCTGGAACCTTTCTCAAGCAGTGAGTCACAGAATTTTATTTTTCATTTATGGTTTGACTGGAGCATCACCGCCACAGCCGCTGGCACCCCTTTTTCTACTTTGTTTTACTATTGTTTGCAGTGCTGCCCAGCAGCTTTGACTTATATAGATAGATATTAGATAAATAAACAAAGAGAAAACAGATAGATATGAGATAAATAAACAGACAGACAGACAGATATATAACAAGATGAATAGAAAACATGACAAAGGCCTCAGTGTGCTGGGATAAAATGTTGTTTTGGAATAAACCAGGTTCAACATCCTATTCACCACTGGAGTGCTGCCTTGTTTTTTGATATAGATAGATCTGAAACAGCAAACATTTTGCAGGCATGTCCTCATGTTTCCACACCACTAATGGTTTAACTCTTCCTTGGTTTACCCAAACAAACGTAGTTTAAAACTACCAGTTATCACCATTAATGTATCACTTTCCATTCTTGATCTGATTATTTGGCCTATGATACATCTCTGGCTTACAGATCATCAAAGAATGCCCCAATAAAAGCACAGCCACTGCATTCATTATTTCTGTATTATAAAAATTGGATAAGGATGTTTTTACAAGAGGGTCAAATAAGTATCCGACATATGCGTCAGACAGCCAATGTGTTTACTCAACTACATACAGTTAATACTATTAGATCCTCATTTCATTTAAGCTTTGCAAAAATGATCTTTTTAACTCGTTTCTATCAATATGTTCACATGTTGACAGTGTAAGGACCACTTAGTATAAATGCATTATTATTGTATAGTGACGTAAATCAGCAATTAGTGCTTGCCAGCTTTATACAATAGATAGCAAAAATCTATGGGAGATTAAATAACTTTGTGTTAAAAAGACAGTAGTGGTACCTTTACTGGCTAGCTAGAATATTTGCAACATTTTGGACCACAGAGGCTCTTTTATCAGGGAGTTTACAAAAAAAAGTGAAGGGGCACCCGTGCTCCGGAAGTTCACAAATAAAATCTTTATGGTTAGCCAATAAGGCATTAATGCTATGTATTGTAAGTATATTTTTAAGTGACTGATTTGTTTTCCCCTTTAATTTTGTTTAATACTCTGTGTAATAGTTTATAAGTTTCCCTTGTAATTAGGTGGGTTAGAGTTCGTAACCATCCCCCATTGTGCTGATAAGACCACAATCCTGAGTGATCTCAGAGACATGCCTGATGCACACTGGAGGAGGAGCTAACAGGTTAAAACTCTGCTACCCACCTTCATTCAGGAGACTCCACCAGGCTCTCCATTCTAGGTAGGATGTGAGTATGACTTACCCTATCTCTCTTGTATGCCCTGGGGTGTCAGTTATGTGTTATAACAGGGTAGACAGCCATGGGTTATAAAATGATCAATGATTTTGTTGTGTTATTATATATTTAATCATTAAGCAATATATATATATTCACGTAGCCTGCATAAGCTTATTCATTCTCAAATCTTTAGAATTCACTTTATGTTATAGCTATAAAGTACTTGTATATATTTCACATAACATAGATTTTTCTTTCTGGTTGACAGTACCAAACTATTATTGCTGTAAAAACATTATAGATTAGTGATGAGCGGCAGTAGTCATATTCAAATTCGCAATATTTCACTAATATTTTGTAGAATATTCGGAGAATATTTGCAAATTCGAATATTCGTTATATTCTACGAATTTTTTAACAAAAAAAATCGAGAAAGTAATGATCGCGTAATATGCAAATTTTCGTAATGCAAAGAATATATAGCAATACAGCCAATATTCGAAAAAACAAAAAAAACAAATGTAGAGCAATTTAGCTAATATAGTGCTATAATCAATTTTTTTTTATAGTTGTAATTTTTTTCCAATCTGAACTTCCGATGACTATTAACTATTAGACAAAGAAGATTATAGCACTATATTAGCTAAATTGCTCTATATTCTTTTTTTTTCGAATATTTGCTATATTGCTATATATTCTTGTTTTAGAATATTACGAATATTCTCAAAAACTATTATATTAGTTTTTTCAAATGATTTTCCTGTATAAATCATTGGTTGTTACGTTAAAAAATGTCAGTTAAATATATCATATAGGAGACACACACAGTGATATTTGAGAAGTGAAATTACGTTTATTGGATTTACAGAAAGTGTGCTATAATTGTTTAAACAAAATTAGGCAGGTGCATAAATTTGGGCACTGTTGTCATTTTATTGATTCCAAAACCTTTAGAACTAATTATTGGAACTCAAATTGGCTTGGTAAGCTCAGTGACCCCTGACCTACATACACAGGTGAATCCAATTATGAGAAAGAGTATTTAAGGGGGTCAATTGTAAGTTTCCCTCTTCTTTTAAGTTTCTCTGAAGAGTAGCAACATGGGGGTCTCAACACAACTCTTAAATTACCCGAAGACAAAGATTGTTCCCCATCATGGTTTAGGGGAAGGATACAGAAAGCTGTCTGAGGCTGGGTTCACACCTGAGCGTTTTACAGCGCGTTCCTACGCGCTGTAAAACGCTCAACAAGGAGAAACCAATGATTCCCTATGGGAATGGTTCACACTTGGGCGTTTTACAGAGCGTACGATCGCGCTGTAAAACGCCCGACGCTCCAAAAAGTACATGAGCGACTTTTGGGGCGTTTGTGGCCATAGGACACTGTAGTGAATCACACAAACGCGCGTCAAACGCGCGTTTACTATTACAAAAACGCGCATAAAAATGCGCGTCAAAAACGCGCGTAAAACGCGCGTTTGCGCAACGCTCAAGTGTGAACCCAGCCTTATAGATTTCAGCTGTCTGTTTCCACAGTTAGGAACATATTGAGGAAATAGAAGACCACAGGCTCAGTTCAAGTTAAGGCTCGAAGTGGCAGACCAAGAAAAATCTCGGATAGACAAAAGCGACGAATGGTGAGAACAGTCAGAGTCAACCCACAGACCAGCACCAAAGACCTACAACATAATCTTGCTGCAGATGGAGTCACTGTGCATCGTTCAACCATTCAGCGCACTTTACACAAGGAGATGCTGTATGCGAGAGTGATGCAGAGGAAGCCACAAAAAGTGCCGCTTGAGGTGGGCTAAAGCACATTTGGACAAGCCAGCTTCATTTTGGAATAAGGTGCTGTGGACTGATAAAACTAAAATTTAGTTATTTGGCCATAACAAGGGGCGCTATGCATGGAGAAAAAAGAACACAGCATTCCAAGAAAAACACCTGCTACCTACAGTAAAATATGGTCGTTGTTCCATCATGCTGTGGGGCTGTGTGGCCAGTGCAGGGACGGGGAATCTTGTTAAAGTTGAGGGACACATGGATTCCACTCAGTATCAGCAGATTCTGGAGACCAATGTCCAGGAATCAGTGACAAAGCTGAAGCTGCGTCGGGGCTGGATCTTTCAACAAGACAACGACCATAAACACTGCTCAAAATCCACTAAGGCATTTATGTAGAGGAACAAGTACAACATTCTGGAATGGCCATCTCAGTCCCCAGACCTGAATATAATTGAAAATCTGTGGTGTGACTAACCCTAAGTTCACACCTGAGCGTTTTACAGCGCGTTCAAATGCGCTGTAAAACGCTCAACACGTGAAAACCAATGCTTCCCTATGGCCCTGGTTCACACTTGAGCATTTTACAGCGCGTTTGAACACGCTGTAAAACGCCCGACGCATAAACAAGTTCATGAGCTTTTTTTGGGGGCGTTTGTCGCGCGTTTGGGCCATAGACTCATTGAACAACACTGCAGTCAATCACACAAACGCGCGTCAAACGCGCGTTTACTATTACAAAAAACGCGCATAAAAACGTGCGACAAAAACGCGCGTTAAACGCGCGTTTGAGAAACGCCCAGGTGTGAAAGCAGGGTTAAAGAGAGATGTCCATGCTCGGAAGCCATCAAACCTGAATGAACTAAAGATGTTTTGTAAAGAGGAATGGTCCAAAATACCTTCAACCATAATCCAGGCTCTCATTGGAACCTACAGGAAGCGTTTAGAGGCTGTAATTTCTACAAAAGGAGAATCTACAAAATATTGATTTCATTTCTTTTTTGTGGTGCCCAAATTTATGCACCTGCCTAATTTTGTTTAAACAATTATAGCACACTTTCTGTAAATCCGATAAACTTAATTTTACTTCTCAAATATCACTGTGTTTGTCTCCTATATGATATATTTAACTGACATTTTTTATCGTAACAACCAACGATTTATACAGGAAAATCATGATGATTAACAAGGTTGCCCAAACTTTCGCATCCCACTGTATTAGCTAAATTGCTTTACATTCGTTTTTTTTTATTTATATTTGCTATATATTCTTGTTTTATATTCATCATTTCTCCCATTTAAAGTCATGATTCCTCCCTGCTTCTTGCTTGTGGGCCAATGAGTCATTGGCACACAAGCAAGAAGCAGGGAGGAATCATGTTTTTACTCGGGAATTGAAAAATTTGAGATATAAATTCTCATTACGAAAATTCGCAATTAAAAAAATCTTAAATATTCTAAATTACGAATATATATTACTATACTCTAAATATTCGCAAATTTTCGAATTACCAATAATCGCGATAAAAATTAGAAATTCGAATATTCGTGATCAACACTATTATAGATAGCAAAATCAAACACGAGTTCTGTTATGGTTTATTCATACTTTTGATGGGAAGCACACAGAATAGGCTGATATTCATGTTTTCTGTCAATCAGTTTTCAGCTTTGCTGTGTAGGCTTGGATCAAATCAGCATGTAATGGTAGTTCTATTGTACTGCCATGCACAGACATGTCAACAGATGTCTACTTACCATGTTTGAAGGCTCACAGCAGCAGCATGGATACGCAATCATGTCGGCATGGACGCCGGAACCTGCGTCCGCCCGCAAAGGAGTTGGAAACGAAGATTCCGCAGGCACATGTGTGACCTGTCCCGCTACTCCAATGGGGTCCCCTGCACGCCGAGCCCTACGAGAATTTCTGGGGGCCCCAGTGGACTGCAAAACAGGAGAGTGTCTTACAATCAGAACCCCAATTACTGTAGCGTATTTACAGTATAGCCAAGGAAGCAAAACCTCCACTTTTGATCCACTGCAAACGCAATCTCCAGCAAATAATGCATATAATGGAGGATGCCGGCTGCGGAGCACATGTCAAAAAATCTTACACAATATGGATGTGGCTTAGAAGAGAATAAATAAGTCACTGCAAAGGCGCACTACAATATATGCAAATTAAAATACAAGGCTAAACCCTCACAGCTAGATGTTAAAATGATACATTAGCCAATATATTTCATTCAAGAACATATCAGTGATTTGTCTCTATATGTATGAAATGTGCCCTTTTTTATCTTTGGTAACATTCTGGTGCACCTCATAGCCTGTGTCACACTAGCCTGTTATAGGTGGGCCTCACAGCCTACTCCCTCCTCTCATTGTATTTGTGATCTCACTTTGGAGGTTTGTGGAAGCTTGGCTGTGAGTCGGACCTTGTGTTCACACACTATAGGTAGGTTTAGCGGTAGCTTGCGCGCTAACTGAAATACCTTGACGGGGTACGCAGACTCCGATATGTTCTTGAACGGAATATATTGGCTAAAGTCTCATTTTAACATCTAGCGTGAGGGTCTAGCCTTGTATTTTCATTTGCATATATTGTAGTGCACCTTTGCAGTGATTTATTTATTCTCTTAGTCTAATCCACACATTATTTCATATTGTGTAGGATTTTTTTGTGGCACATGTGGTCCGCTGCCAGCATCCTCCATTGTATGCATTATTTGCTGGGGATTGCCGTTTGCAGCGGATCACATGAGGAGGTTTTGCTCCCCGTTTATAAATACGCTACAGTATTTGGGGTTCTGAGTATTTCCTCCCATTTAGGCCACTTTATTCAGTGATTTGTCTAAAAGTAGTAAAATATAAAAAAATGGTATCGCTGTAATCATACTCATGGTGTTTGCTGCAATAACAAAACCCCAAAAGAGAAGAATTGTTGCCTTTTCTCTATCCTGCTTCCCAACAAGCTAACTAAAAGCAAATCAATAAGTCACTCAGCCCCATCAAGAGATAGTTAAAAAATGTATGGCTGTTGTCGAAGAATGTCTTTTGCATCCAAATTGATGGAAATAATCTTATTCAAACTAATATGTGAGATATAAATGATACTCACTCTTTAGAAGCGTGACTTGCACTTTTTCATCTCTTTATTCTTTATATACAAACATAGCTGCAATGCTTCATAATTCTGAGACCGCTGAACCAATTGCTATTCCAAGCTGAGCGACGTTTCGGGGGTCACACCCCATTACTCATGACGCATGACGCCTAGCAGTGTAAGATTGTAAACAGAAAAGCTCTGATGCTCATATCAAAGGGGCAGCCTGGCTGAAGATGGGGATATGTCCGGGTTCAGAGCTGAACCCGGACAACCCCTTTAACTAGGATTCTGGCTAACCAGGTGCAATGCCTTGGAGACTACTCACCCCTTTGCTTGGTTTTCCTTCTTTTGAGGAATATCTGGCTTTCACTGTGCTCAGTCAAGACCCATAACTGGGGCTCCACGGTTATTTTGCATACGTAGAAATCGAGGATGTGCTCATATTACTATCAGACAAATATTGTACTATAAATGTGTATAAAATAAGTCAATTAGACAGTTTTCGAGAGATGAAAATCTTTGACAATAGTAATTATTAATAACAGTGCGCTTTAAGCTAAATCAGTAAGAATGCGGAATTGACTTTGACACTCCGATATATTTGTGTCAACAGTAAAGGGAAGAAAATTACTATTTTCAAAGAATAACTTAACCAAAATCTCACCAAGTCTTATATTCCGCAAAACATAATTATTATGAGCAGCACACAGTCTGTCAGATTCTTCTTTTATTTTTCTAAACTTTGAACTGCTATCTGACAATTTGCACAGGATATTGTTTTAAGATTCATGTGTGCAAGATAAAGGGGTTGTCAGGACTGTACAAGCTTTTTTTTTTTTCGAGATTGATGGTTTTCTAGACATAAACTTATCACTAGTGGAAGGGGCACATGAGCTTTGTAAGTATTGCTAGGCCATGCCTAACAGAAGGGTGACCTCATTTAGGATCACCTTCTATTAAAGCGTTCTGCGCTAAATAGGGAATTAAAAGGCATCTGTCAGGCAGATTTGTACCTATGACACTGGCTGACCTGTTACATGTGCACTTGGCAGCTGAAGGCATCTGTGTTTGTCCCATGTTCATATGTGTCTGCATTGCCCCAAAAAAATGATGTTTTAATATATGCAAATGAGCCTCTAGGAGCAACGGGGGCGTTACCATTACACCTAGAGTCTCCGCTCTCTCTGTAACTGCCGAGTCCCCTGCACTTTGAGTGACAGGACCTGGCGTGATGATGTTTTCATTGCCTGTCAATAAAGAGGAAACAGCGCTCACATGGAGCAGCACATCCTCTTCAAACAGCTGATGAGCGGGGGGTGCCGGGTGTCTATCAGATATTGATGACCTATACTGAGGTCATCAATAAATATTGATTGCACAACCCCTTTAATCTAGACAGTTTTAAGATGCACCAAATCTAAAATCCAGCATCAGACACTGTGATAACTCTGGTACATTATCACACTGTCTAGTTGAAGCTTACAATGTCTAAATATTAGACAGGATTAGTAAATCTTCCCCATTACTTGTCAGTGTAATGCAGAGATTTTACTTTGACTTGATGACCAAAACCCACAATGAATCCCAAGTCTTAAAGCAAAGGTTTTGAAGTCTGAATGCAAAGTTTGCAAAATGAATGAATTGAACAAGCTTTGCCTATTGTCATGGCTGTCATTTGTTGCCTTGTAATTTATTTCTGTTCATGAATAGATATGCATGCATTTATATCTTCATTCTCTACTTCATCAGAAGTATTTTACATGCAGACATCAGAAGATGTTACAGACAAATCTTCTGTCTTTTGCTTTTTGTTGGATAAGGTTCTTTGAGCTTTACTAATGTCCCTTAATGGGAGGATGTTAGAAGTTATGTTTACTTTGGTTTTGAGTTCTTTTTGAGCAATAATATTCACCAGTTCACAAAAAAGAAAACAAAAACAATCAGTTTTTGTGAACCTTTTCCAATGAAATATTGTTGTCAAGAAAATATTAGTTAAATTAAAAAGTAAAGAGATAGGTTGATAACTGAAAAATATTAATAAAACTATAAAATGCAGATCTACAAAACAATTAGGCACAATTTCTGTTCTACTGGTTAATTTTGTCTTCTTAGGCTATAACTTTTTTTGTTTGGTTAAATAATTTTTGTGTGTAATTTTAGTGAAGTGATTTTTTTTTTTTACTTTCTATTTTAGTATTTTTTTACCGTGGAAAATGTAAAAAACAAAAGTTTAAAATAGTAAATTAATAGCATAAAGAGCAACTGTAGCTTATACTACCTGAGGGCGGGGCTGAAAACTACAGTGTTTACAAGTGTTGGAGTTTTATTATTACTTTTCATTTATTTTGTATTTTAAATTTTTTTATTTTTACTGTCTGTCCCCGCTTTAGGTCTTACAAGACCTTCCGACAGCATTATAACATTACATTACATTTTATTTTTTTTATTTTTTTGCTGATTCCACCTGTAAAAAAGGTTGATAAGAGAAATTCAGCCACCAGTAATTTCCCAAGGCTGTTTAACCTTACTGCAGAGCTGATCTGTGTCTGCTAAGACCCTGCAGCTCATACAGTTATCCAGCCATAAGCGATCACATGTCTTTGACTTCTCTATGAGAATTCCAGCTGTTACTGACAGCTGACTCCCCAGTCCTGCAGCATCATAGTCTAAATGTAACTTTCAGAGTTAAATGCAGACTGCAGAATGTTTACAGTCTACAGGCAGTCCATAACTAAAATCATCTAAATTTCAATTTATTAGACATATTATGATCCTAATAGTTAGAAAATATCAATTTTAGCATTCTTCTTTTGCTATATTACATTAAACCTCTTCAGCCCCAAAGGATTTTCTGGTTTTGTGTTTCAGTTTTTTACTCTCTGCATTCCTAGTTGCATAACTTCTTTAGTTTTTCTTTCACATTGACTTATGAAGACTTGTTTTCTGCAGGACAAGTTGCAGTTTCTAATGGCACCATCTAATACTGCATACAATGTGGTGGGAAGCTGGAAAAAAAATCCAAATGTGGTTGTATAATTGGAAAAAAATGCTAATCCACCACAGTTTTATGGGTTTTGCATCTATAGTGTTCCCTATACAGTAAAACATACTGGTTTTTTATTTTACTGGTTACTTTAATTTTTATGAATTCAATGATATCCATTTATATAGTTTGTAATTTGTTAATACAAAAAAAATTGCATAACATTTTTGGAAAAAATATTTATTCTTTCTGACTCCCTTTAACTTTTTTGTAGTTATGTCTACAAAGCTGTGTTGGCGCTCATTTTTGGAGTATGTATGAACTTTTGATCACTTTTTGGCCTCATGCACACGACCGTTGTTTTATTCCATGTCCGTTGTTTTGTTTTTTCGTGATTTTCTGCGGACCCATTGACTTTCAATGGGTCCGTTGAAAACTCGGCTAATGCGCCGTTTGTTATCCGCGTCCGTGATCCGTGGTTCCAGTCCGTCAAAAAAATATAACCTGTCCTATTTTTTTCACGGAAAACGATTTGCGGACCCATTCAAGTCAATGGGTCCGTGAAAAAATGTCGAGGCACACAAGATTGTCATCCGTGTCCACGCGCCCGCGTCCGTTTTTTTCCTATCATTTGCATGGCAAACTTGACTTAGACTTTTTTTGACTTTCCTTCATGTCTAGTGATCCTCCAAAAATAAAGGAAGACACACGGAAAAAAAAACGGAAACGGATCACGGAACAACGGAACCCCATTTTGCGGAACGGAACACAACAACGGTCGTGTGCATGAGGCCTTAATTAAATTTTATTGTGGGCAGTGTGACAAAAATTGGCAATTTTTTTATATTTTTTTACATTATGGGGTTCACCATTTGGGGTAAGTACATTTATATTTTAATAGTTTGGGCATTTTAGGACATTTATTTTTATTTTAATGATGCAGAAAGGGGAGGATGATTTAGAATTTTTAGATTTTTAGATTTTTTATAATACTTTTCTAAAACTTTTTGTTGTCATCCTAGGTTACTATAAGAAGCAATTATTCGATTATTTCTCCCTTTCATTGCAATGAATTGCCTTTTCAATTCATTGTAGATTTGCCATGTTCTTTTGGAGCCCTGCCACCTGCAGGGCTCCATAGAAACTACAACTGCAATAGCATGGGTTTCGTCACAGAGTCCCAGGCTATTGCAGATAATGAGAAGCTCCCCAATCGCCTCCCAGGGAAGCCATTAAGGACCCAGGAGCACAGCCCTCCTGAGAAAAGCTACTTCAAATGCCGTGGTCGCAACTAATTACAGCATTTAAAGGGTTAAGTGTCTGTGATTGGCATTATGGCTGATCACAAACATTGGCACTGGGTGTCTGCTGTTTAAAACACCAAAAATCTAGCAGCTATGGTGCCCGCTGCACTTGTGAGCAGGCACCATCTTAAAAGACTCGACTTCTGCCATACATGCATGGTGGAAGTTGGGAAGGGGTGAAATTATATTCCCTTAGGCCCCTTGCACACTGGCGCCACGGGATTTGTCCGGATGCGTTGCTAGTGCATTGTAGGAAACCCGCGCAAGTGCGCACGCAATTTTGGTCAGTTTTGTCTGCGATTGTATTGCGTTGTTCATTTTTTTCCACGCAAGTGCAAAGCATTTTAATGCGTTTTGTAAGCGCGTGATAAAAAACTGAATGTTGTACCCAGACCCGAACCCGAACTTCTTCACTGAAGTTCGAGTTTGGGTTCAGTGTTCTGTAGATTCTATTATTTTCCATTATAACATCAGTTGGGACAGGACAGCCAATTGAGACGTTTCAGCACATGGACACACCCCCACCCTAACACAGAACCTGATCGGGCAGCAATTTTACATTCTGTTTTGCCAGTATAGGGAGAGGTTGCTTTGTAGAACAGAGACAGACTGTTAGGGACGCCAAATGCTAGTTAATAGGGCCACAAAAGTCCTTTTAAGGACTGGTATAGGTGTGTTATCGATAGGTGTGATACACTGAGGGATGTGATATACTTATAATATACTTTCTAACATAGAAAGTATATTA
This sequence comes from Bufo gargarizans, assembly GCF_014858855.1. Lineage (NCBI taxonomy): Eukaryota > Metazoa > Chordata > Amphibia > Anura > Bufonidae > Bufo > Bufo gargarizans. The sequence goes on from NC_058082.1 coordinate 170,605,738, forward strand.
TAGTGCATTTGTATTGTGCAGCAGTTGTGTACCGTTCTGCTGCGAAACTGCAGCTAAATAGAGGGACAAGCGCTATTGGAACAACTATTTGCAACGGGTGTGATATACTGCACCTGATGCCCCCAAAAGACAGATGGAGGGGTTTGATATACCTGTTTCAACAAAATACTGATTGAGAGGTGCAATATACCTGCTTCCACCAAATATTGATTGAGGCCTGTGATATAACTGCTCCACAAAAGTCTAATTGAGGGGTGCGATATACCTGCTTCCACCAAATATTGATTAGGGGATTCTATATACCTGCTTCCGCAAAATACAGATTGAGGGGTGCGATATACCTGCTTCCACAAAATGCTGATTACGTTTTTTTTATATACCTGCTTCCACAAAATACTGATTGAGGAGTGCGATATACCTGCTTCCACAAAATACAGATTGAGGGGTACGATATACCTGCTTCCACCAAATATTGATTGAGGGGTTTTATATACCTGCTTCTACACAAAATTGATTAAGAGGTGCCATATACCAGCTTCCAGAAAATACTGATTAAGGGGTTTTATATACCTGCTTCTACAAAATCCTGATTGAGGGGTGCGATATACCTGCTTCCATAAAATATTGAATATGGGGTTCTATATACCTGCTTCCACAAAATACTGATTAAGGGGATTGATATACCTGCTTCCACAAAATATTGATGAAGGAGTTCTATATACCTGCTTCCACAAAATACTGATTAAGGGGTTTAATATACCTGCTGTCACAAAATACTGATTGAGGGGTGCGATATATACCTGCTTCCACCCAAAAATTTATTGAGGCCTGCGATACACCTGCTTCCACAAATACTGCTCTTCTCTAGGGATTTTGGCACAGGGTCATTTTGAAAATGACAGGCAGAGGAAAAGGCAGGCTGTTCCACAGGGGTCGGGCAGGTGCACCAGGCCGGAGACTAAGTGGGAAGTTAGAGAAAGTGCGTGCGATTACGTCAAAGGACGCACCAGAGTTGGTTGAGTGGCTCACTCAGCCTTCCGCTTCTGCACCCTTCTCATCTTCTGTATCTGCACCCTCCTCACTCTCTGCTGTGTGCACCCCCCAAAGACACCACCACTACCCCTACCATAGCCCCTCCACCTGAGTCAGAAGAATTTTTTTCCCTTCCATTCTTAGACCTTACTGATGCACAGCCATTCTTGTCATCGGATGAGGAAGAGGAGGTAGCAACAGCCACCACCCAGCGGTCTGACGACAGTACCCAGATCAGCCCAAGGAGGGTAGTCCCCGCTGTTGCTGCCTGCTCGGAAATCTCTAATGTCAGTGGTGGTTAAGGTGACAATGATGACCTCCTCTTCCTCCTCTCCTAGATGTCACTTGGGTGCCCACAAGAGAGGAAGAGGAAAGGAGTTCAGTGAGAGAGACGGAGCAGCAGATAGGGAGGAGGAGGAGGAGGAGGAGGAGGAGGAGAAGGAGACAAAACTCGCAGTGCACAGGAGGCAAAATGCAGACTGCAAATGTATCTGGAGCGAGCCATCCACCATGCACTGGTCACATATTTTGCTCCCAGGACGCTGGCACATGACTCCGCAGTGTGTGCTTTTTTTAACGTGTCAGCTGCTGACAATAGTGTTGCCATCTGCAGCCTGTGCTGTCAACGCATAAGTCGCGGTAAGCCCAACACTCACCTAGGGATGACCACCTTAATAAGGCACCTGGCCTCCCATCACCGAGCCCAGTGGGAGCAACGCCATCAGAACCCACAAAGCCACACACCCGGTGCTCCATATCTTGCTTCTTCTCCTTCTCCTCTCTCCTCCCATTTGTCCTTCACTCCACCTTCCACCGTGCCGTAGTCGTCATCTGGCAGAAGGCAGCCTTCCATGGCCCAAATGTACAAAGTTTATGATGCCGGATAACCCACCCAATGGCTGACCGCTGACTTGTCGGAACTGCTAGCCTGTCAACTACTGCCATATAAACTGGTGGACTCAGAGGCCTTTAGAAAATTTGTGGCCATTGGCACACCGCAATGGAGTAGTCCCCAGAAATAATATTTCTAAAAGAAGGGCATTCCAGAGCTATATGGCCACAGTTCAGCGGCAAGTGAATATATCTCTGGCACACAGTGTCGGTGCCAAGATACATCTGACCACAGACACGTGATCTAGCAAACACGGGCAGGGAAGGTACACAACTTTTACTGCCCATAGGGTGAACCTTCTGACGGCCATCAAGCATGTAACCCGTGTGGATTTGGTGTTACAGTCACGGATTGCATGCAGACCTGCCTCTTCTTCTCCTCCTACTCCATCCTCCGTCTCCTCTTCGGCTGACTCCTCCTTTTCCACTGCTACTGCCTCTTCTGCTTCACTCTCCAAGCTCCCCAGAACCTATTCGACCTGCCTGGTGAGATGTTGCCATGCTGTGCTGTGGCTGTTATGCCTGGAAGCCAAGAGACACACGGGTCCTGCACTGCTTTCAGCTCTGCGGTCACAGGCCGATCAGTGGCTAACACCGCTCATATGAACAGTTGGTAAACTGGAGTGCGACAACGTTGCCATTCTGCTGAGCATGCTGAAACAGGGCAAAATAACACACGTGCTGTGCATGGCAAAAGTCCTGAACTTAGTCGTTGCCAAAAACCCTGGGGTCCAGGACGTCTTGCGGCAGGCCAGGAAAATCTCTAACCTTTTTAGAAGATCTTACACGGTCATGGTTCACCTTGCTGATGTCCGATTTGAGACAGCCCGACAAACTCCACCTTGTATATGCTTGATAGGCTGTGATAACTTAGTTTCTTTTCACCATGCCAGTGGCTGCTCATGCGCGACGCATGCAGACTCCTATGGCCATTTGATGAGATCATCAAACTGGTCAGTCGCAGCCAGGGTGCCATCAGTGACATCGTACCTTACGCCTTCTTTCTGGAGTGTGCATTGCATCGTGTTATTGATCAAGCCGTTGAGGAGCAGTAGCTGGAAGATGAGGAAGTCGCAATGCTGAATGAATTCCCAGGGGGGCTACTCCATCTGAGACAAGTGAGCAGGAGTCTGAAGAGGAGTCAGAAGAGGAGGATGGCTGCTTTCACTTTAGTGCAAATGGGGGCCTTTATACTCCAGTGTTTTAAGAGGGACCCCCTATAAAAATCATAAAGTTCATAGACGAGTGCTGGGTGGCAACGTACTTAGACCCCCGGTACAAACACAAAATGGCTGACATGTTACCAGCTTCACAGAGGGCTGTCAGAATGCAGCATTTTCAGGCCTTGCTGCAAGAGAGGCTGCATCTTGCTGTTGCGGGCGCTGGCAGAGGAATTTCAACCCACAGCTAAACAGGTGCGGGTACCAATCCTACTGCGCCTGCAAGAAGAGGGCGGTTTGAAGGTGTGTTGTTCACTTTGGATATGAGATCATATTTGCAACCAACCCATCGACAGCTGCCCTCCGGATCCAGCCTCAGGGAACGCCTAGGCCGACAGGTGTACGACTACATCGGGTAACGGCCGATGTGGACGCTCTGAGAAGCGAGGAACCCCTGGACTACTGGGTGTGCAGGCTTGACCTGTGGCCAGAACTAGCACAATTTGCCATGGAACTCTTGAATTTCCCCTCGTCGAGTGTCCTGTCCGAAAGCGCGTTCAGCACAGCAGGGGGGTGCCTGACCGAAAAGCGCACTCGCCTAGCTTACGAGTGTAGACTACCTCACATTTCTAAAAATTAATGAGGCATGGATCTCGGAGTAATTCAACAACTGAGACAACCACGTGTAATTGAATTTCCTCATGCCAGCCCACAAATATGTGCCACCACGAAGAACAAAGAATGGTCCTTGTCTTATGTATATACAGCGGCATAAAAGGCCTTTTCTGTCAGGTGAATGCCTCATTTTTGGAGCCTGTACTCCACTGGCCTACAGTACTTGTTCTTTTCTGTCAGGTGAATGCCTAATTAGTGGGGTATGTACTGGCCTACAGTGAAATTGTTATCCAGTGACCGTCTAATATACGGAACTGGCACTCCAATACAGCCTTTATTACACATAAAGGAGGTCATCATACACACCCTTGAAAAATGATGATTGATGGCCTGCTGGTGACCCTCAAAAAGATTAGGAGCAAAGGCTTGCTGGTGACCCTCTAAAACGTTAGGGGTGAGGGTCTGCTGCTGAGCTGAGCCATATAAAACATTAGGGGTGAGGGCCTGCTGCCTGAGCTGACCATCTAAAACATGTTGTTGGCGAGGGCCTGCTGCCAAGCTGACCATCTAAAAAATGTTTTGGGTGAGGGCCTGCTGCCGAGCTTACCATCTAAAAATTTTTGTGGACGAGAGACTGCTGTCAAGCTGACCATCTAAAAGAATTTGTGGGCGAGGGCCTGCTGCCGAGGTGACCATCTAAAAATGTAGGGGTAAGAGTCTGCTGCTGAGCTGACCATCTAAAACTTTATGATTGAGGGCCTGTTAGTGACACTCAAAAACATTATGGGTGAGGGCCTGCTGGTGACCCTCAAAAACATTATGGGTGAGGGCCTGCTGCTGAGCTGATCCTCTAAAACATTAGGAGCGAGGGCAGCCTAATATGCATGTTGATATGATGGGAGAGGAGGAGGAGAACGAGAAAATGGAGATTGAATCATATACCCTTTTTAGTGGTGGAAGGGGTGCATTGGAATACAGTGTATTCAATACACCATTAAAGCTACATTTAGAGTGCCTTTATGTTCAGTCGCTTTCCTCTGGTGAAGTAGAGAAGTCAGGGGCAATCCAGGCCTTGTTAATTTTTATAAGAGTTAAACGAGCGGCATTTTCAGTTGACAGGCAAATGCGCTTATCAGTTATTATGCCCCAGCAGCACTAAATATACACTCTGACAAAACGCTGGCAGCGGGGCAGGCCAGCACCTCGAAGGCATAGAGCACCAGTTTGTGCCACGTGTCCAGCTTGAACACCCAATAGTTGTAAGGCACAGAGTGATCACTGAGTACTCTGACACGGTCTGCTACGTACTCCTTCAACATCTTCCAAAACCTTTCTCTTCTTGTGATACTAGGCTGCGCATCAGGTTGAGGGTGCTGGTGGGGTGTCATAAAACTGTCACAGCCCTTGGAGAGTGTTGCCCTGCCTCTGTTGGAAATGCTGTTTGCTCCCCTTGTCGCCCCTCCTCAGTTGGCCAAGTAACTACGTACTTTGCAGCCAGCGTTTTCAGCTGGAAATTGTTGGAGCAATTTTTAAACAAGGACCTTCTGGTATTGCTCATTGTAAAGGAGGAATATTAATCACCAATATTTATGCAAATGTCAATAATTAATATTTTTATATAACATAATATTTTCACTATACTTTACGCTAACCACTATGCTAGCTGCATGCGCCTTACTAAACTAACTATCGCTAATAACTACACGTTACACAGATAGTTGTACATAAAACACAGTATTTATTAAAACCTAATACACTAAGCACATAATACACTAACAATACAGCACTAAATATACAGTACTACACTACACGTTCTCAAATACAAGTATTAGCAGCCCACCCCACCTGACTAATTCTATCCCTAAGGTACGACGAAGGTTAACTGTGGTACTACAGGGTTGTATGTAAGCCACAGACATTGGGTAGGGGTCCAGCAATGCAAGGGTTTATACCTTGCAAGTATAGTAGGATTAGGGTAAGGGGAACTAAAGGGTAGGGATCCAGCAATGCAAGGGTTGGATACAGCAATGCAATGGTTAATACCTTGCAAGTTATAACAGGGATGCTCCTGTTAGGAGTATAGGGAACAGGGATGCTCCTGTTAGGTGGTTAGGGATTCAGCAATGCCAGGGTTAATACCTTGCAAGTGATTGCTGAGGTACAGGGCAAAGGTAGGAGTGGATGACAGGGAGAGGGATCATAGGGTAGTGAGTTATGGGCAAGGGGTTGTAGGGGGTATGGGTATAGTTAGTGGGACAGGGTCTGCAGGGATAGGGATTGCAATGGGATGTGTTGGTGGCAGGGAAGGGGTTATAGGGGGTTTGTGAGGGGTAGGTAGGGGCTAGACAGGTAGATACTTAATCCTTCCAGCGTTAGTAGGCCTTTTCCAGGTGGTCATCATGGAGCTGCTCTCTCCCATGTGTCTCTGATTCTAGTCTGGTTGCAAGAGACCCTGTTCCTTGCTTGGGGCTCCTATATCAGCCTCAGAAACAGCCCACCTCCCCCCCTCATCAGGCATGTGGACATCATAGTGTGCCTTCCTCAAATCCCCAGAGTCCTCCCCCCTAGTCCCAAAATGCTGGGAGTCGAAGCATGGTCATGGGGCAGAGGTGTTGAAAACAGGTTTATGATGTCTTTGGTTAGAAAGCCCCCTGACAAATGGTGCCAGAGAGTCTGATTGTTTGGGGCCTGAACAAAAGAGGACTAGATACTAATCAGCTGTTATCCTACAGGCTATCAGCACAAGTTTTACTCTAAACATGGGGGATGAACTGTTGATAAGAGTTCATAGGGAATTGAATACACTTCCCTCTACATATATACATATACAGTACAGACCAAAAGTTTGGACACACCTTCTCATTTAAAGAGTTTTCTTTATTTTCATGACTATGAAAATTGTAGTTTCACACTGAAGGCATCAAAACTATGAATTAACACATGTGGAATTATCTACATAATAAAAAAGTGTGAAACAACTGAAAATATGTCATATTCTAGGTTCTTTAAAGTAGCCACCTTTTGCTTTGATTACTGCTTTGCACACTCTTGGCATTCTCTTGATGAGCTTCAAGAGGTAGTCACCTGAAATGGTTTTCACTTCACAGATGTGCGCTGTCAGGTTTAATAAGTGGGATTTCTTGCCTTATAAATGGGGTTGGGACCATCAGTTGCGTTGTGGAGAAGTCAGGTGGATACACAGCTGATAGTCCTACTGAATAGACTGTTAGAATTTGTATTATGGCAAGAAAAAAGCAGCTAAGTAAAGAAAAACGAGTGGCCATCATTACTTTAAGAAAGGAAGGTCAGTCAGTCTGAAAAATTGGGAAAACTTTGAAAGTGTCTCCAAGTGCAGTCACAAAATCCATCAAGCGCTACAAAGAAACTGGCTCACATGCAGACCGCCCCAGGAAAGGAAGACCAAGAGTCACCTCTGCTGCGGAGGATAAGTTCATCTGAGTCACCAGCCTCAGAAATCGCAGGTTAACAGCAGCTCAGATTAGAAACAAGGTCAATGCCATACAGAGTTCTAGCAGCAGACACATCTCTAGAACAACTGTTAAGAGGAGACTGTGTGAATCAGGTCTTCATGGTAGAATATCTGCTAGGAAACCACTGCTAAGGACAGGCAACAAGCAGAAGAGACTTGTTTGGGCTAAAGAACACAAGGAATGGACATTAGACCAGTGGAAATCTGTGCTTTGGTCTGATGAGTCCAAATTTGAGATCTTTGGTTCCAACCACCGTGTCTTTGTGCGACGCAGAAAATGTGAACGGATGGACTCTACTGTGCCTGATTCCCACCGTGAAGCAAGTAGGAGGAGGTGTGATGGTGTGGGGGTGCTTTGCTGGTGACACAGTTGGGGATTTATTCAAAATTGAAGGCATACTGAACCAGCATGGCTACCACAGCATCTTGCAGCGGCATGCTATTCCATCCGGTTTGCGTTTAGTTGGACCATCATTTATTTTTCAACAGGACAATGATCCCGAACATACCTCCAGGCTGTGAAAGGGCTATTCGACCGTGAAGGAGAGTGATGGGGTGCTGCGCCAGATGACCTGGCCTCCACAGTCACCGGACCTGAACCCAATCGAGATGGTTTTGGGTGAGCTGGACCGCAGAGTGAAGGCAAAAGGGCCAACAAGTGCTAAGCATCTCTGGGAACTCCTTCAAGACTGTTGGAAGACCATTTCAGGTGACTACCTCTTGAAGAGAATGCCAAGAGTGTGCAAAGCAGTAATCAAAGCAAAAGGTGGCTACTTTGAAGAACCTAGAATAGGACATATTTTCAGTTGTTTCACACATTTTTGTTATGTATATAATTCCACATGTGTTTATTCATAGTTTCGATGCCTTCAGTGTGAATCTACAATTTTCATAGTCATGAAAATAAAGAAAACTCTTTGAATGAGAAGGTGTTTTCCAAACTTTTGGTCTGTACTGTGTATATATTTATATATATTTATATATATTCCTATTTGGGGGCACATATTTTCCACATGGACCACCATCCTATGATGTGACAGTCAGTGCATGCATATATATCACACATGCACGCACGTATTTGCATGCATGTATGGATATATATATGCATATGTCTCTACCCTTCCTCAACACTCATCCTCTCTATCACAGGAATGAGAAATTTTCATCGAGAAGAGTGAACAACCAGTAATCTGTGTTGGTACAGCGCGAGGGTCACTGGAAAGGTAGCCTAACATACAGTCAGCCATGTGTGCCAGAGTCCCAACAGACAAGACTTTGCTTTCCTCATCAGAAGGATGACTCTCAATCTTCTCATCCTCTTTCTCCTCTTCTACCCATCCACGCTGAACAGATGGAATAAAACTTCCATGGGCACTACCCTATGTAGAGGAGGCAAACGTCTCCTGTTACTCCTCCTCATCATCATCATCATCCAATTTGCGCTGAGAAGACGAACTGAGGGTGGTCTAGCTATCACCCTGTGTAATGTCTTCCCTCATTTCCACCTCTTCCACATGCAAAGCGTCTGCCTTAATTGTGAGCAGCGAGCATTTGAGTAGACACAGGATTGGGATGGTTACACTGATAATAGTGTTATTTCCTCTCACCATCTGTGTTGATTCCTCTAAGTTTCTTAAAACCCTACAGAAGTCAGACATCAATGTCCACTTGTTGCTTGTGAAGAGCAGAAGCTAACTGAATAGACGATGACCATGTTGCAGCGGGTATTCACTACTGCCCTCAGCTGCTCACAAAGCCTGGCCAATATATGGAAACGTTGCCAGACCGGCAGAAGCTGTCAATGACTTGCGGAAATGGGCACACACGTGGCGCACCTTCACCAGTAGCTCAGGCAAATTGGGGTAGGTTTTGAGAAACCGCTGAACCACTAGGTTGAACACGTGGGCTAGGCATGGTATGTGTGTGAGCTTGCCAAGCTCCAAAGCCGCCACCAAGATACAGCCAATATCAGACACAACCATGCCTGGTTGTAGGTTGAGTGGCGAGATCCACAGATCAGTCTGGTCCCTTTTCCCATGCCACAGCTCTGCGGCGGTGTGCTGTTTGTCAACTAAGCAGATCAGTTTAAGCACGGCCTGATGCCGCTTCCCCATTGCAGTGCTACACTGCTTCCAGCTACTGACTGATGGCTGACTGGTGCTGCAAGATGATAATTCAGAGGTGGAAATGGAGGAGGAGGCAGAGGAGGAGAAGGGAAGGTTGCAGCCACTAACGTAGGTAGCGGCGGAAACCTTGATGGAAGTAGGGCCTGCAATCCTTGGCGTCGGTAGCACCTGTGCCATCCCAGGGTACGACTCGCTCCCGGCCTCCATAATGTTAACCCAGTGTGCCGTCAGGGAAATTTAGTGTCCCTGGCCAAAAACACTTGTCCATGTGTCAGTCGTTAAGTGGACCTTCCCAATAACTGTGTTAGGGCACGGGTGATATTACGGGACACATGCTGATGTAATGCTGGGACTGCACACCATGAAAAATATTGGTGGCTGGGGACAGAGTACCGCAGGACAGCCGCCTCCATCAAGCTGCGGTAAGCCTCAGTGTCGAGAAGTCTAAATGGCAACATTTCCATGGTCAGCAATTTGGAAAGATCTGCATTTAGTGCTATGGTTTGTGGGTGGGTGGCTGAGTATTTGCGCTTTCGTTCAAAGGCCTAGGGTATGTACATCTGTACGCTGCGCTGGGACACATAAGTGGATGTGCTAGCTGATGGGGCATGGCTGGAACAGTGCACGTAACACAGGGGAAGAGGCGGCAGTGGTATGACCCGCAGACACTGGTTGTGGACCTAGGCTTTCTGCCCACCTATTAGGGTGCTTTGATGCCATGTGGTGGATCATGCAGGTGGTGGTGAGGTTGCTAGTGTTCATGCCCCTGCTCATTTTGGTACAGCACAGGTTGCAAATGATAATTCTTTTATCATCTGCACTTTCCTCAAAAAAGCCCCAGACTGCGGAACACCTACCTAGATTGCCACAAGGGGGTGCTCCGGGGAACAGTTGAGGGCCTGTTTGGTGTGGCCCGCCTTCTCCCTTTTGCCACCCCACTGCCTCTTCCAGCCTGTTGCGGTACTACGGATCCCTACCCCTCTGTACTGCTGTCCTCACTTGGCTTGCCACCTTCCTAGGTTGGGTCAGTGACTTCATCGTCCAACACCTCCTTTTCCACTTCCTCACTCTGGTCATCCTCCTGACATGTTGACCTAACAACAACCTCAGTTATTGACAACTGTGTGAACCTCTTCAGACACTAATTACGGTTGACTTATTGGCAACTGTGTCTCATTATCATCATCCACCTCGTGAAATACTAATTGTCGTTCCCCACCATCATCTTCTGATTGTGGATGCTCCAAAGTTTGTGAATCAGGGCACAAGATCTCCTCATGTCCCTCTTCAAGCTGGGCTTGACGAAGGCCCAAATTAAGAAATGTTCGATGAAAACAGCTCCTCGGAATATCCAAGTGTGGGATCACTTGTTTGCCAAGACTCTCCATGGTGGGTGGAAAGAGTATCAGGGTGAGGATTCTGCTGACCAGATGTAACGACCGGCGTCACGCACAGGGAGGGAAAAGGGAAAGCCCTGCCCAAGGGAGAGGGAAAGGTGGTGACCCCTGACTCACCTTGCGGCTGGCACCTGACTGCCCTGACGTCCCTACACGGGTTCCTCACCCGTGCGGCGATCACGTGCCTAAACCCTGGCTTTCCCTAAAATGAGCCCTAGATAGTGAACGGGCCAGTGGGATCTCTAGTCCGCACCACTGACACTAAGAGGGAAACACCAGGGAGAGGACAGACAATGCAGACAAACACATAAACCCAAGTGGGCGACCACAGCAGACCACAAAGGTCCAACAGGGATCCGGAGGGAAACGTTCTGGACCAACAACCAGAGAACGCAGCAACACAGCTCCAGTGGGTCAGTATAGAAGTCCAGGCAGGAAGCTCTATATCTGGCAACCAGAGAAGTGTGAGAGGGGAATATAAGGAGGTTGGGAGTGCTGGACAAGGAACAGCTGAGGAGAAGGAGCTACGGATCCCTGAGTGAGCCAAAAAGGGTTGCAAAGCAAACTGTCACGGAAGGTGTGCAGGAAACTAGAAAACACAAAATGAATATACGACTGACTGGATCCAAAACTAAGGAACAAAAAGGGAGAGCCCTGCATCAGACCTGGCTCTCTCCCTAGCTGCTCAGCCTATGCGAAAATCCCAATGGTAGATGATCGCATATCCTCGTACCTCGACTGTATAACACCTGAACACCCTATAATAGTGAGGGGACACGACCACCGGCTCCCTACACTAGATACGGAGGGAGTCAAGGATCCAGCAAACAGAAAAACACAAATGAATGAACAAAACTTATCTTGTAGAAGACTCAGAAGTAGGAACAGCATACACACACTCCAGGAAGTTGTATAAACCGCAAAGTGAGTGTGTTTCTTGTGCTCTGGCAGCAGGCACAGTTTCACAGCAGCACAGCCACTTCCCCGTCCCTTACTGCTCGCCTTGCGCATATTAAATGGTATATATGCTTGCAAGTATGTCACACGTACAGTAGCGCAGGTTTTGTAAGTGTATGTACATATAAAGTACAGAAAAGTAGTAAGAGATGTCTAGCACTGAGAGAAATAAAAATCTTCATTCCTTATTTCTTAAATGTAATGGAGTGTAATGCAGTTTCTTCACATCGATGATGGTGATACAACCAACGCGTTTCGATCAATACGATCATAATCATGGTATGGAGTAAATGCAAGCATGATGCTCCTATATACCTGGGAAGCAAAAATCTGCACCAACCAGGTTAGGATTTTCATTACTACACAGGTGATTATAATGTCAGCCACTCCTTGCATTTAACACTTTATTGCTCACTTAGGCTTGTAAAAACAGCAATGAAATACAATACATATAACTAAATAACAGAACAAATCCTCCAAAACCCCAATCCCATGAAATTCTTATTGTAATAAAGTAAATATACATATAACCTCAGTATAAGAGGGGAATAAATCCGCACATGGAGGGGTATCACATAAGCTACATGAGTTTAAAAACTAGCACCATTCCTATCAATACTGATTGGAATCACCATACTATCCTTGGATGCTGTTCACAGTGCCAATAGTTAGTAGTCAGTAATTACACCATGTCTCATACATGCTTGCAACAAATACTCCACAATTATCCTTGGATATTATTTACACTGGCAATGGTCAAAGGTCAGTGATTACACATGCCCTATACATTCTTGCAGCAAATATTCCACAATTATCCTTGGATGTTGTTCACACTAAGACTGGTTAGATGTCAGTAATTGCAGTATGCCCCATACATGCTTACAGTGAATACTCCGCAAATAAAGTACACCGAATGTCACATATATTTTTAGGATGCGCACACGTTAAACAGGAGGTATAGCGCAAATAATGTCGCTGTCACCACCGCCTAATAAAAAATTACACTGAATGAATGTCACTGATATTTAGGATGAGCACATGTTAAACAGGAGGTATAGTGCAAGTAATGTTGCTGTCAAAACATGGGGAATATATAGAAAAGATGACGTGGTGTCCCAAAATTTTAAACTACTTTCTCAAGAAACGAGGACCCTTAAAAATTGATACTTTATTTCTAATGTAGATAAAAAAGTACAAGCTGGCTCTAGTAGGTACAAAATACAACTGTACGTAAATGCTAAAGAAACAAAAACAAACAAAAATTAGCAGGAAAAAACAAGGGGATGTGGACAGTATCTGAAATATGGGGTACCAGTATACCAGGGGGATGACTGTCCCTAAGGAAACCCTGGTCAACCCTCAGCCTGGGGACGACCCCTAAAGTTGGAGTCTCCCCATCCCTGTACCTGTCCTGATTTGCCCTAAGAAGTCCTGCGTGGTCGGACCTATTACCGGTTCACCCCGATGTGTTTTTTCCCCCGAAGTGGATTCATCAGGGGGTATGTAAGGGTAAAATGCGGTCCAGAAGCACAAGATAATAAAATATATATTACACAACGATACATAAAAGACTCCACTAGGCGTGGTAAAAAAAAAGGTAAAAAGATACATCCTACCACATAGTAGTAGTAGTAGTTCACCATAAACAGACGGTCGCTGTCACCACCGCCTAATAAAAAATTACACTGAATGAATGTCACTGATATTTAGGATGTGCACACGTTAAACAGGAGGTATAGCGCAAGTTATGTTGCTGTTACCAGCGGCTAATAAAAAATTACACTGAATAAATGTCACTGATATTTAGGATGCACAAACGTTATACTGGAGATGTAGCGTAGATATTGTCGCTTGTCGCTGTCTGCAGCGGCCAAACAATTGCAAGCTATTTAGTGCAGGATGCGCTAAAAATATATATTGCTACCAGATACAAATATAGTCCTTAAAAGGACTTTTGGGTCTCTAACAAGTTTTAGCAATTTAGCGCAGATTGCGCTAAAAATATATATTGCTGCCACACACAATAGTCCTTAAAAGGACTTTTGGGTCTATAACAAGTATAAAAACTAAAATATTCCTATTTCAATCCCAACAGTCTCTCCCTTCTGCTCTCCAGCTCTCCCTGACTAAGACTGAGCGGTGCTATATAGCACCCGATGACGTGTTCCGGCCAGCTAATCAGTTTAATGCCAGCAGCCAACATGGCTACGGCATTACAGTGAATGGCAGTACTTACCTGCACGTTTATTGGCTGCGTAGCAGGCAACAAATGTGCGGGGAGGAGACTCAAGCAGTGCGCTCACCCAACACTAGTGAAAAATGCTGAATATAGAGCTTGCTGCGATTTTTATGCAATGCACAAGTGATGCGTGAAAAACATCGCTCATGTGCACAGCCCCATTGAAATGAATGTATCAGGATTCAGTGCGGGTGCAACGCTTTGCACCCGTGCGGAAAACACGCCCGTGTGATAGGGGCCTTACAAATTAATTCACTTAAACTTTTAATGCATATCTCCAGTGATCCCCTTAAAATGTCAATGTGTAAATTCAAGTTAATCATTTAAAGGGAGCTTGTCACCAGAAAATGACCTGTTGTTTAAATCACTTTTTAGTCAGTTTGTTTTAATTTTTTCTATGAAAATATATATAGGAAAAAAAAAATATTTAATCCTTCAATTTTCACACTGGCCATAAGGCCTAAAATATGTTAAGAATTCCTGTCTTTTGAGAGCAGTTACATGGACCATAGACACAATGCAAATGAGCTGAATTATTGACTTCTATGGGAGATTTTTCTAGGCATGCTCTGTGACCTGTGCAGAGTTTAGGAGGGAGTGATAGATGTGATATCATCTATTGTGAATGGTGTATTCTGTCTTATCTATAGAAGAGGTGATACTGCCTGTGGTGATAACGATAATAACTACTGAAAAGCTACCTATACAGAATAAGAACTCATGGCCTATTATAAGGCCTAGTGGCCAGTGTGAAAATTGCAGGATTATAAACATAAAAAATATATACAGGTCCTTCTCAAAAAATTAGCATATTGTGATAAAGTTCATTATTTTCTGTAATGTACTGATAAACATTAGACTTTCATATATTTTAGATTCATTACACACAACTGAAGTAGTTCAAGACTTTTATTGTTTTAATATTGATGATTTTGGCATACAGCTCATGAAAAACCAAAATTCCTATCTCAAAAAATTAGCATATCATGAAAAGGTTCTCTAAACGAGCTATTAACCTAATCATCTGAATCAACTAATTAACGCTAAACACCTGCAAAAGATTCCTGAGGCTTTTAAAAACTCCCAGCCTGGTTCATTACTCAAAACCGCAATCATGGGTAAGACTGCCGACCTGACTGCTGTCCAGAAGGCCATCATTGACACCCTCAAGCAAGAGGGTAAGACACAGAAAGAAATTTCTGAACGAATAGGCTGTTCCCAGAGTGCTGTATCAAGGCACCTCAGTGGGAAGTCTGTGGGAAGGAAAAAGTGTGTCAGAAAACGCTGCACAACGAGAAGAGGTGACCAGACCCTGAGGAAGATTGTGGAGAAGGACCGATTCCAGACCTTGGGGGACCTGCAGAAGCAGTGGACTGAGTCTGGAGTAGAAACATCCAGAGCCACCGTGTACAGGCGTGTGCAGGAAATGGGCTACAGGTGCTGCATTCCCCAGGTTAAGCCATTTTTGAACCAGATACAGCGGCAGAAGCGCCTGACCTGGGCTACAGAGAAGCAGCACTGGACTGTTGCATGTCATTCGGAAATCAAGGTGCCAGAGTCTGGAGGAAGACTGGGGAGAGGGAAATGCCAAAATGCCTGAAGTCCAGTGTCAAGTACCCACAGTCAGTGATGGTCTGCTGGTGTTGGTCCACTGTGTTTTATCAAGGGCAGGGTCAATGCAGCTAGCTATCAGGAGATTTTGGAGCACTTCATGCTTCCATCTGATGAAAAGCTTTATGGAGATGAAGATTTCATTTTTCAGCACGACCTGGCACCTGCTCACAGTGCCAAAACCACTGGTAAATGGTTTACTGACCATGGTATTACTGTGCTCAATTGGCCTGCCAACTCTCCTGACCTGAACCCCATAGAGAATCTGTGGGATATTGGGAAGAGAAAGTTGAGAGACGCAAGACCCAACACTCTGGATGAGCTTAAGGCCGCTATCGAAGCATCCTGGGCCTCCATAACACCTCAGCAGTGCCACAGGCTGATTGCCTCCATGCCACGCCGCATTGAAGCAGTGATTTCTGCAAAAGGATTCCCAACCAAGTATTGAGTGCATAACTGAACATAATTATTTGAAGGTTGACTTTTTTTGTATTAAAAACACTTTTCTTTTATTGGTCGGATGAAATATGCTAATTTTTTGAGATAGGAAATTTGGGTTTTCATGAGCTGTATGCCAAAATCATCAATATTAAAACAATAAAAGGCTTGAACTACTTCAGTTGGTGTGTAATGAATCTAAAATATATGAAAGTCTAATGTTTATCAGTACATTACAGAAAATAATGAACTTTATCACAATATGCTAATTTTTTTAGAAGGACCTGTATATATATAGTGACTTGGAAAAATACCTGAAATTCATTCATATTTTTTAATTTTATTTAACAAATTTTATTAAGGTTCCAATATTATCCATCAACTTTAAAAAAGAAAACATATCATTATCAACATCTTTTTCACCCTAATTCCCCCCCCACAAATCTATAAAATAAATAAGATACATTATAAAGGCAAAGTACATGGATCAGGTGGTCTTTATTCTGCCATCAATCTTCTATGTTTCTATGTTTTTTTTTATGTCAAGACTTCTGTAAAGATTATAAAAAAAATGAAAAAGACATGTCTGTCATGTCAAGCAGGGAACAGTGCAGACTTGACCTCCATCACTGTCCCTACCTACTTGGATGATCCAGCCTAAACAGAAGCCCCAAACTGGATGAAGGTCCCTGACCTGACTAAGCGCACAGGACCTAATTAGGGGAGACAAAATGGGGATTCTGACAGGTTGAGTCAAAACCCGAGAATACCATCAGAACAAAGAAAGAAACAAACCAAGCAGAGTCAAAACCAGGAGGTAACATCAGAACCAGAATCAATAGCCAGAGACAAAGTCACTAACAGGCAGAAGGTTAGACTTCCAGAAATCCACATAAAACCACAAACTAAGCGTGTGATACAAGAAGGCCAAATCACAGGAAACTGTGGCCAGAAGTTGTCTAAGTATCCCCCTTTCGGGAAGCACATGACGCCAGTGCCGACACTGATTGGCCTGGCATCTTTGCTCTTTAAAAGGTTGATCACCCCACTGTCAGCATGGCTGGTTGCCACCACAATAGAGTAATGCTAGCAGACAGACTCATCACGGGAGTGTGGCCTGGTAGATGTATGACAAAGTCTGCTTTCTCCCAGACACAGCACCACATGTCCATGGGTCATGTCTGGTATTGCAGTTCAGCTCAGTTGAGGTGAAAGAAGCAAAGCTGCAATACTACAAAGGAAGGCTGGTGTGGTCCAATTTTCGAAAAAAAGCAGCTGTACTTTCTAATCCTCGACAAACCCTTTATTTGATGTTGGAGTTAAGGGGGTGTCCTATTCAGATTCTCAGAGCACAGAAAAAAAGAGTCTTTCTTACTACGGAGGGCCTATCACACTCTGAATTAAACAGACATCACTTTGATTTCAAGGAGAACATGTGTAAATCTAGTTTCTCCTGCATTGGAGTTACAGGGCAATCAAACACTTACAGCAAAATTTCCACATAGATTAATGCTGATCGCGGGTCTCAAGTGCAAGAGGACACTTTTTTATCTATTGTCAAGTGACCCTTTTAAGAATTTGTGATTTTGCAAAGCAGAAAATTCCTTTAAATTAAATGGTTACTATTATTTGTCAACCTTGTATTTTTCATTTTTTTATATCTTAAAATATCATAGAACATCAAGAATATTCTGATATAATGAAAGAAAATGAGACGGGAGAGAGTTTGAGGAGGATGAGGTACCAGCAGTCATTTCTCGTAATGCATTTGTGTGACTGCCAGAACATGCAGAATTGTATTCTTTTGTCCTTTTTCAATTCAATTACATAAATAACTCCTGAATGTATCCTATAGTCTCAGGAGCCAGTCACCAATGCCAGTATTTTCCTCTACATATTGTTCTTCTAATTGTTAATTTTTAACAATTAGTTGGGTATTCAAATGCAAATCTCTGTGAATAGACTTGGGATGGAGATGCTAGCACTTTTTTTTCAAGAATAATAAATCTTTATAAACTCGGCACATTGTTAAGGAACAACACAAAAAAGTCAGAGATTCTGTAAATTAGAAAAGCGTGTTCTTTTATTGTAGATTGTAACAGAAGAGATTGGTGAATTATTCACTTTGTTCAAATTTGCAGTCATTTGTATTTCTATAAAGTGCATTGTGACATTAATGCCGGGTATTACGTGCAATGTTCATCTCCATTGCAGATGTGTTTGCTTGGCCGATGGAGCCGGTGACATTTTGAAATGACCGCAGTAAAGAACCTTCAATTGGCAGTGAACAAACCAAGACAAAAACAAATCACTGCACATGAGAATAATTGTGGATGCTTTGTTATAAGAATAGAAAGATCAAAAGGACACAAAGTAGAAAATAAATATATAGTAATAAAGGATCCTTTTAACTTTGCCTTTGTTCATAAAGCGGTTACACTTTACAAAGGAAGACAGATTGCGTTAACATGAACTTGTCTTTTTCCCATTGTCCTTTGCTATCCTCTTACCTATTACATATGATCTAAAGGAAATTGGGACACATTTACTAAAGGTGGCCATTACTGTTGAGCAAATCGAAGTCCACAAAGTGGACTTTTATCCGAATTTCAGGGAAAATTCGATTTGTCGCAAAGCTGAATTTCGTCGTGCTTCAAAGTAACAAATCGATTTTCCCTGGATGGTGGTAAAAAATGTTTAAAAAAAATCATGCTTACCTGATCCATTTGATCGCGAAGACCTGGCTGCCGACATCTTGATTGAAGATCCCACATGAAATCCCATGCACGGTGACGTATGAACCCCCTGTCATTGCACCCACTACTTACAAAGAAATGCGCTTGGCGACTACACACAAAGTAAATTTTTTTGTAAAATTCGGAGAAGCAGCCGAATCTAAATTTTCCATACGTCTCTCAGTTCTAGTTGCCATACAAATTTGATATTTGTCTACTAAACTGGCTGATCATCTAATGTGCATGGGTGTGTCTCAACATTCTTGATGGCAAAGCTGGATTATAAGTTTTGTAACATGACATTTTCCAGGGATTAAAATGTTTCTGCTTTTTTACAAGACTGTGGTCGCCTTTCCTACATGCTAATTTCTTGGTGCTCAGATACCCTCAGGACTTCTCATCCTGGCTGACTATAATGTACTAAAATAAACTAATTAATAGATTTATAATAGACATGAATGGAGGAGATGGTAATCAATCAATGGAGTAGATGGGAGATGTAACAGCATCCAGGTTGGTAGAAGATGAAAGACAGGGAATAGAAATAAAGCTATAGTGAAATACAACATACAAAATTTAAAACTAACTCAACAAAAAAATTTCATTGATGACAACAGTCAAGGACAAGAGGACCTCACGTCCAAGGAGACACTAATAAAACACATTAGAAATATTAAGGTATTGCATCTGGAAATAAATGGACACATCATATACTGTACTATTGCCAGAGAAGAAAAAGCTTAGACATATAAAGGCTAAGCAATCAACGACTCCACCTAAAATTAATCAGGCCAAGCTAGGCGATAACTTACCCAGGATCTGATGCAAGGCAGTTGCATAGAAACTGTCCTAGCATTACTAGTAAATAGTAGTGATGAGCGGCAGGGGTCATATTCAAATTCATAATATGTCGCAAATATTTTGTAGAATATTCGTAATATATTCGCAAATTCATATATTCGTTATATTTGACATTCTTTTTTTTTACATGAAAATCGGATAGGTAATAATCACATAATATACGAATATTGCGTGCTCAATAGAGGCATGGGTCAAAAATGAATATATTACATTGTGGCCGCGGCCACGGTCAGAGGTGTGACAGGAGGGGGTCCTAACGGTGGCTGGTGTGTGCCTGGAGCCACGGGACGTGGGCCTGCCTAAAAGAGGGCCAACCCTAGGGAGAGTAGAAGAAAAGGGTGGGAACAAGGGGGGGAACAACGGAGGAGCGAACGCGGCAACGAGGTCAGGGAGCAGGGGGTTTAAGAAGGGGACCTGGCCCCTCCCACAATTACAGGCTGCATGCAGCCTTAACTATTTGTGGCCGCGGCCACGGTCAGAGGTGTGACAGGAGGGGGTCCTAACGGTGGCTGGTGTGTGCCTGGAGCCACGGGACGTGGGCCTGCCTAAAAGAGGGCCAAAAGACACAAGGTAGGGAAGGTGCTGTTTAACCACCTCCGGACCGCCTAACGCAGATGTGCGGTCCGGAGGTGGCAGCCCTGCGCACGACGACGCATATACGCGTCATCTCGCGAGGGCCGGGATTTCCTGTGAACGCGCGCACACAGGCGCGCGCGCTCACAGGAACGGAAGGTAAGCGAGTGGATCTCCAGCCTGCCAGCGGCGATCGCTCGCTGGCAGGCTGGAGATCCGAATTTTTTAACCCCTAACAGGTATATTAGACGCTGTTTTCATAACAGCGTCTAATATACCTCCTACCTGGTCCTCTGGTGGTCCCTTTTGTTAGGATCAACCACCAGAGGACTCAGGTAGGTCAGTACAGTCGCACCAAACACCACACTACACTACACTACACCCCCCCCCCCGTCACTTATTAACCCCTTATAAACCCCTGATCACCCCATATAAACTCCCTGATCACCCCCCTGTCATTGATCACCGCCCTGTCATTGATCACCCCCCTGTCAGGCTCCGTTCAGACGTCCGCATGATTTTTACGGATCCGATCCATGTATCCATGGATCCGTAAAAATCATGCGGACGTCTGAATGGAGCCTTACAGGGGGGTGATCAATGACAGGCGGGTGATCACCCATATACACTCCCTGATCACCCCCTGTCATTGATCACCCCCGTCATTGATCACCCCCCTGTAAGGCACCATTCAGACGTCCGCATGATTTTTACGGATCCATGGATACATGGATCGGATCCGCAAAACACATGCGGACGTCTGAATGGAGCCTTACAGGGGGTGATCAATGACAGGCGGGTGATCACCCATATACACTCCCTGATCACCCCCCTGTCATTGATAACCCCCCTGTAAGGCTCCATTCAGACGTCCGCATGCGTTTTATGGATCCGTAAAAAATCATGCGGATGTCTGAATGGAGCCTTACAGGGGGGGTGGTCAGTGACAGGGGGGTGATCACCCTGATTACCCTGATCACCCCCTGTAATTGATAACCCCCCTGTAAGGCTCCATTCAGACGTCCGCATGCGTTTTGTGGATCCGATCCATGTATCCATGGATCCGTAAAAAATCATGCGGATGTCTGAATGGAGCCTTACAGGGGGGGTGATCAGTGACAGGGGGGTGATCACCCTGATTACCCTGATCACCCCCTGTCATTGATAACCCCCCTGTAAGGCTCCATTCAGACGTCCGCATGCATTTTGTGGATCCGATCCATGTATCCATGGATCCGTAAAAAATCATGCGGATGTCTGAATGGAGCCTTACAGGGGGGGTGGTCAGTGACAGGGGGGTGATCACCCTGATTACCCTGATCACCCCCTGTCATTGATAACCCCCCTGTAAGGCTCCATTCAGATGTCCGCATGCGTTGTGTGGATCCGATCCATGTATCCATGGATCCGTAAAAAATCATGCGGATGTCTGAATGGAGCCTTACAGGGGGGGTGATCAGTGACAGGGGGGTGATCACCCTGATTACCCCCTGTCATTGATAACCCCCCTGTAAGGCTCCATTCAGACGTCCGCATGCGTTCTGTGGATCCGATCCATGTATCCATGGATCAGTAAAAAATCATGCGGATGTCTGAATGGAGCCTTACAGGGGGGGTGATCAGTGACAGGGGGGTGATCACCCTGATTACCCTGATCACCCCCTGTCATTGATAACCCCCCTGTAAGGCTCCATTCAGACGTCCGCATGCGTTCTGTGGATCCGATCCATGTATCCATGGATCCGTAAAAAATCATGCGGATGTCTGAATGGAGCCTTACAGGGGGGGTGATCAGTGACAGGGGGGTGATCACCCTGATCACCCCCTGTCATTGATAACCCCCCTGTAAGGCTCCATTCAGACGTCCGCATGCGTTCTGTGGATCCGATCCATGTATCCATGGATCCGTAAAAAATCATGCGGATGTCTGAATGGAGCCTTACAGGGGGGGTGATCAATGACAGGGGGGTGATCAGGGAGTCTATATGGGTGATCACCCCCCTGTCATTGATCACCCCCCTGTCATTGATCACTCCCCCCCTGGTAAGGCTCCATTCAGCCATTTTTTTTGGCCCAAGTTAGCGGAAATTTTTTGTTTGTTTTTGTTTTTGTTTTTTCTTACAAAGTCTCATATTCCACTAACTTGTGTCAAAAAATAAAATCTCACATGGACGCACCATACCCCTCACGGAATCCAAATGCGTAAACATTTTTAGACATTTATATTCCAGACTTCTTCTCACGCTTTAGGGCCCCTAAAAAGCCAGGGCAGTATAAATACCCCACATGTGACCCCATTTCGGAAAGAAGACACCCCAAGATATTCCGTGAGGGGCATATTGAGTCCATGAAAGATTGAAATTTTTGTCCTAAGTTAGCGGAAAGTGAGACTTTGTGAGAAAAAAAACAAAAAAAATCAATATCCGCTAACTTATGCAAAAAAAAATAATAAATTCTAGGAACTCGCCAGGCCCCTCATTGAATACCTTGGGGTGTCTTCTTTCCAAAGTGGGGTCACATGTGGGGTATTTATACTGCCCTGGATTTTTAGGGGCCCTAAAGCATGAGAAGAAGTCTGGGATCCAAATGTCTAAAAATGCCCCCCCTTTGCGCATCTAGGCTGCAAAAAAGTGTCACACATGTGGTATCGCCGTACTCAGGAGAAGTTGGGGAATGTGTTTTGGGGTGTCATTTTACATATACCCATGCTGGGTGAGAAAAATATCTTGGTCAAATGCCAACTTTGTATAAAAAAATGGGAAAAGTTGTCTTTTGCCAAGATATTTCTCTCACCCAGCATGGGTATATGTAAAATGACCCCCCAAAACACATTGCCCAACTTCTCCTGAGTACGGCGATACCACATGTGTGACACTTTTTTGCAGCCAAGGTGGGCAAAGGGGCACCTTTCGGATTTCGCAGGCCATTTTTTACACATTTTGATTGCAAGGTACTTCTTACACATTTGGGCCCCTAAATTGCCAGGGCAGTATAACTACGCCACAAGTGACCCCATTTTGGAAAGAAGACACCCCAAGGTATTCCGTGGGGGGCACAGCGAGTTCCTAGAATTTTTTATTTTTTGTCACAATTTAGCGGAAAATGATGATTTTTCTTTTTTTTTCTTTTTTCCTTACAAAGTCTCATATTCCACTAACTTGCGACAAAAAATTAAAAATTCTAGGAACTCGCCATGCCCCTCACGGAATACCTTGGGGTGTCTTCTTTCCAAAATGGGGTCACTTGTGGGGTAGTTATACTGCCCTGGCAATTTAGGGGCCCAAATGTGTGAGAAGAACTTTGCAATCAAAATGTGTAAAAAATGCCCTGCAAAATCCGAAAGGTGCACTTTGGAATATGTGCCCCTTTGCCCACCTTGGCAGCAAAAAAGTGTGACACATCTGGTATCGCCGTACTCAGGAGAAGTTGGGCAATGTGTTTTGGGGTGTCATTTTACATATACCCATGCTGGGTGAGAAAAATATCTTGGTCAAATGCCAACTTTGTATAAAAAAATGGGAAAAGTTGTCTTTTGCCAAGATATTTCTCTCACCCAGCATGGGTATATGTAAAATGACAGCCCAAAACACATTCCCCAACTTCTCCTGAGTACGGCGATACCAGATGTGTCACACTTTTTTGCTGCCAAGGTGGGCAAAGGGGCACATATTCCAAAGTGCACCTTTCGGATTTCACCGGTCATTTTTTACAGATTTTGATTGCAAAGTACTTCTCACACATATGGGCCCCTACATTGCCAGGGCAGTATAACTACGCCACAAGTGACCCCATTTTGGAAAGAAGACACCCCAAGGTATTCCGTGAGGGGCATGGCGAGTTCCTAGAATTTTTTATTTTTTGTCGCAAGTTAGTGGAATATGAGACTTTGTAAGGAAAAAAGAGAAAAAAAAAAATCATCATTTTCCGCTAACTTGTGACAAAAAATAAAAAATTCTAGGAACTCGCCATGCCCCTCACGGAATACCTTGGGGTGTCTTCTTTCCAAAATGGGGTCACTTGTGGCGTAGTTATACTGCCCTGGCAATTTAGGGGCCCAAATGTGTGAGAAGTACCTTGCAATTAGGGATGAGCGAACTCGAACTGTATAGTTCGGGTTCGTACCGAATTTTGGGGTGTCCGTGACACGGACCCGAACCCGGACATTTTCGTAAAAGTCCGGGTTCGGGTTCGGTGTTCGTCGCTTTCTTGGCGCTTTTGTGACGCTTTCTTGGCGCTTTTTGAAAGGCTGCAAAGCAGCCAATCAACAAGCGTCATACTACTTGCCCCAAGAGGCCATCACAGCCATGCCTACTATTGGCATGGCTGTGATTGGCCAGAGCACCATGTGACCCAGCCTCTATTTAAGCTGGAGTCACATAGCGCCGCCCGTCACTCTGCTCTGATTAGCGTAGGGAGAGGTTGCGGCTGCGACAGTAGGGCGAGATTAGGCAGATTAACTCCTCCAAAGGACTTGATTAACTGATCGATCTGCAGCTGTGGATCATTGAGCTGCTGATCCTCAATTGCTCACTGTTTTTAGGCTGCCCAGACCGTTTGTCAGTCACATTTTTCTGGGGTGATCGGCGGCCATTTTGTGTCTTGTGGTGCGCCAGCACAAGCTGCGACCAAGTGCATTTAACCCTCAATGGTGTGGTTGTTTTTTGGCTAAAGCCTACATCAGGGTGAAGCTGTCACACCAAGTGCATTTAACCAGCAATAGTCTGTTCATTTTTTGGCCATATACAAAATCAGGGGCAAGCTGCGCCTGTCACCAAGTGCATTTAACCCTCAATGGTGTGGTTGTTTTTTGGCTAAAGCCTACATCAGGGTGAAGCTGTCACACCAAGTGCATTTAACCAGCAATAGTCTGTTCATTTTTTGGCCATATACTAAATCAGGGGCAAGCTGCGCCTGTCACCAAGTGCATTTAACCCTCAATGGTGTGGTTGTTTTTTGGCTAAAGCCTACATCAGGGTGAAGCTGTCACACCAAGTGCATTTAACCAGCAATAGTCTGTTTATTTTTTGGCCATATCCCAGTCTAATTCTGTCACTAAATCCATACCGGTCACCCAGCGCCTAAATACTAGGCCTCAAATTTATATCCCGCTAAATCTGTCCTTAGTGCTGTAGCTGGGCGAGTTATTTAGTGTCCGTTCAAGCACATTTCTTGTTCTGGGTTGAAATACAATTCCCAATTTAGCAATTTCATAATTTAGTGGTTTCTGCTATATCAGAGCTATTTGAAATCTATCCCTAAAAGGGTATATAATATTCAAGGTGCACATTGGGTCATTCAGAATAACTTCACACACACCCGCTACTGTGTATTTCCAAGTCTAATTCTGGCACTAAACCCATACCTGTCACCCAGCGCCTAAATACTAGGCCTCAAATTTATATCCCGCTAAATCTGTCCCTAGTGCTGTAGCTGGGCGAGTTATTTAGTGTCCGTTCAAGCACATTTCTTGTTCTGGGTTGAAATACAATTCCCAATTTAGCAATTTCATAATTTAGTGGTTTCTGCTATATCAGAGCTATTTGAAATCTATCCCTAAAAGGGTATATAATATTCAAGGTGCACATTGGGTCATTCAGAATAACTTCACACACACCCGCTACTGTGTATTTCCAAGTCTAATTCTGGCACTAAACCCATACCTGTCACCCAGCGCCTAAATACTAGGCCTCAAATTTATATCCCGCTAAATCTGTCCTTAGTGCTGTAACTGGGCGAGTTATTTAGTGTCCGTTCAAGCACATTTCTTGTTCTGGGTTGAAATA
This sequence comes from Bufo gargarizans, assembly GCF_014858855.1. Classification (NCBI taxonomy): domain Eukaryota; kingdom Metazoa; phylum Chordata; class Amphibia; order Anura; family Bufonidae; genus Bufo; species Bufo gargarizans. The sequence continues at coordinate 170,631,646 of NC_058082.1, forward strand.
CAATTCCCAATTTAGCAATTTCATAATTTAGTGGTTTCTGCTATATCAGAGCTATTTGAAATCTATCCCTAAAAGGGTATATAATATTCAAGGTGCACATTGGGTCATTCAGAATAACTTCACACACACCCGCTACTGTGTATTTCCAAGTCTAATTCTGGCACTAAACCCATACCTGTCACCCAGCGCCTAAATACTAGGCCTCAAATTTATATCCCGCTAAATCTGTCCTTAGTGCTGTAGCTGGGCGAGTTATTTAGTGTCCGTTCAAGCACATTTCTTGTTCTGGGTTGAAATACAATTCCCAATTTAGCAATTTCATAATTTAGTGGTTTCTGCTATATCAGAGCTATTTGAAATCTATCCCTAAAAGGGTATATAATATTCAAGGTGCACATTGGGTCATTCAGAATAACTTCACACACACCCGCTACTGTGTATTTCCAAGTCTAATTCTGGCACTAAACCCATACCTGTCACCCAGCGCCTAAATACTAGGCCTCAAATTTATATCCCGCTAAATCTGTCCTTAGTGCTGTAGCTGGGCGAGTTATTTAGTGTCCGTTCAAGCACATTTCTTGTTCTGGGTTGAAATACAATTCCCAATTTAGCAATTTCATAATTTAGTGGTTTCTGCTATATCAGAGCTATTTGAAATCTATCCCTAAAAGGGTATATAATATTCAAGGTGCACATTGGGTCATTCAGAATAACTTCACACACACCCGCTACTGTGTATTTCCAAGTCTAATTCTGGCACTAAACCCATACCTGTCACCCAGCGCCTAAATACTAGGCCTCAAATTTATATCCCGCTAAATCTGTCCTTAGTGCTGTAGCTGGGCGAGTTATTTAGTGTCCGTTCAAGCACATTTCTTGTTCTGGGTTGAAATACAATTCCCAATTTAGCAATTTCATAATTTAGTGGTTTCTGCTATATCAGAGCTATTTGAAATCTATCCCTAAAAGGGTATATAATATTCAAGGTGCACATTGGGTCATTCAGAATAACTTCACACACACCCGCTACTGTGTATTTCCAAGTCTAATTCTGGCACTAAACCCATACCTGTCACCCAGCGCCTAAATACTAGGCCTCAAATTTATATCCCGCTAAATCTGTCCTTAGTGCTGTAGCTGGGCGAGTTATTTAGTGTCCGTTCAAGCACATTTCTTGTTCTGGGTTGAAATACAATTCCCAATTTAGCAATTTCATAATTTAGTGGTTTCTGCTATATCAGAGCTATTTGAAATCTATCCCTAAAAGGGTATATAATATTCAAGGTGCACATTGGGTCATTCAGAATAACTTCACACACACCCGCTACTGTGTATTTCCAAGTCTAATTCTGGCACTAAACCCATACCTGTCACCCAGCGCCTAAATACTAGGCCTCAAATTTATATCCCGCTAAATCTGTCCTTAGTGCTGTAGCTGGGCGAGTTATTTAGTGTCCGTTCAAGCACATTTCTTGTTCTGGGTTGAAATACAATTCCCAATTTAGCAATTTCATAATTTAGTGGTTTCTGCTATATCAGAGCTATTTGAAATCTATCCCTAAAAGGGTATATAATATTCAAGGTGCACATTGGGTCATTCAGAATAACTTCACACACACCCGCTACTGTGTATTTCCAAGTCTAATTCTGGCACTAAACCCATACCTGTCACCCAGCGCCTAAATACTAGGCCTCAAATTTATATCCCGCTAAATCTGTCCTTAGTGCTGTAGCTGGGCGAGTTATTTAGTGTCCGTTCAAGCACATTTCTTGTTCTGGGTTGAAATACAATTCCCAATTTAGCAATTTCATAATTTAGTGGTTTCTGCTATATCAGAGCTATTTGAAATCTATCCCTAAAAGGGTATATAATATTCAAGGTGCACATTGGGTCATTCAGAATAACTTCACACACACCCGCTACTGTGTATTTCCAAGTCTAATTCTGGCACTAAACCCATACCTGTCACCCAGCGCCTAAATACTAGGCCTCAAATTTATATCCCGCTAAATCTGTCCCTAGTGCTGTAGCTGGGCGAGTTATTTAGTGTCCGTTCAAGCACATTTCTTGTTCTGGGTTGAAATACAATTCCCAATTTAGCAATTTCATAATTTAGTGGTTTCTGCTATATCAGAGCTATTTGAAATCTATCCCTAAAAGGGTATATAATATTCAAGGTGCACATTGGGTCATTCAGAATAACTTCACACACACCCGCTACTGTGTATTTCCAAGTCTAATTCTGGCACTAAACCCATACCTGTCACCCAGCGCCTAAATACTAGGCCTCAAATTTATATCCCGCTAAATCTGTCCTTAGTGCTGTAGCTGGGCGAGTTATTTAGTGTCCGTTCAAGCACATTTCTTGTTCTGGGTTGAAATACAATTCCCAATTTAGCAATTTCATAATTTAGTGGTTTCTGCTATATCAGAGCTATTTGAAATCTATCCCTAAAAGGGTATATAATATTCAAGGTGCACATTGGGTCATTCAGAATAACTTCACACACACCCGCTACTGTGTATTTCCAAGTCTAATTCTGGCACTAAACCCATACCTGTCACCCAGCGCCTAAATACTAGGCCTCAAATTTATATCCCGCTAAATCTGTCCTTAGTGCTGTAGCTGGGCGAGTTATTTAGTGTCCGTTCAAGCACATTTCTTGTTCTGGGTTGAAATACAATTCCCAATTTAGCAATTTCATAATTTAGTGGTTTCTGCTATATCAGAGCTATTTGAAATCTATCCCTAAAAGGGTATATAATATTCAAGGTGCACATTGGGTCATTCAGAATAACTTCACACACACCCGCTACTGTGTATTTCCAAGTCTAATTCTGGCACTAAACCCATACCTGTCACCCAGCGCCTAAATACTAGGCCTCAAATTTATATCCCGCTAAATCTGTCCTTAGTGCTGTAGCTGGGCGAGTTATTTAGTGTCCGTTCAAGCACATTTCTTGTTCTGGGTTGAAATACAATTCCCAATTTAGCAATTTCATAATTTAGTGGTTTCTGCTATATCAGAGCTATTTGAAATCTATCCCTAAAAGGGTATATAATATTCAAGGTGCACATTGGGTCATTCAGAATAACTTCACACACACCCGCTACTGTGTATTTCCAAGTCTAATTCTGGCACTAAACCCATACCTGTCACCCAGCGCCTAAATACTAGGCCTCAAATTTATATCCCGCTAAATCTGTCCTTAGTGCTGTAGCTGGGCGAGTTATTTAGTGTCCGTTCAAGCACATTTCTTGTTCTGGGTTGAAATACAATTCCCAATTTAGCAATTTCATAATTTAGTGGTTTCTGCTATATCAGAGCTATTTGAAATCTATCCCTAAAAGGGTATATAATATTCAAGGTGCACATTGGGTCATTCAGAATAACTTCACACACACCCGCTACTGTGTATTTCCAAGTCTAATTCTGGCACTAAACCCATACCTGTCACCCAGCGCCTAAATACTAGGCCTCAAATTTATATCCCGCTAAATCTGTCCTTAGTGCTGTAGCTGGGCGAGTTATTTAGTGTCCGTTCAAGCACATTTCTTGTTCTGGGTTGAAATACAATTCCCAATTTAGCAATTTCATAATTTAGTGGTTTCTGCTATATCAGAGCTATTTGAAATCTATCCCTAAAAGGGTATATAATATTCAAGGTGCACATTGGGTCATTCAGAATAACTTCACACACACCCGCTACTGTGTATTTCCAAGTCTAATTCTGGCACTAAACCCATACCTGTCACCCAGCGCCTAAATACTAGGCCTCAAATTTATATCCCGCTAAATCTGTCCCTAGTGCTGTAGCTGGGCGAGTTATTTAGTGTCCGTTCAAGCACATTTCTTGTTCTGGGTTGAAATACAATTCCCAATTTAGCAATTTCATAATTTAGTGGTTTCTGCTATATCAGAGCTATTTGAAATCTATCCCTAAAAGGGTATATAATATTCAAGGTGCACATTGGGTCATTCAGAATAACTTCACACACACCCGCTACTGTGTATTTCCAAGTCTAATTCTGGCACTAAACCCATACCTGTCACCCAGCGCCTAAATACTAGGCCTCAAATTTATATCCCGCTAAATCTGTCCCTAGTGCTGTAGCTGGGCGAGTTATTTAGTGTCCGTTCAAGCACATTTCTTGTTCTGGGTTGAAATACAATTCCCAATTTAGCAATTTCATAATTTAGTGGTTTCTGCTATATCAGAGCTATTTGAAATCTATCCCTAAAAGGGTATATAATATTCAAGGTGCACATAGGGTCATTCAGAATAACTTCACACACCCGCTACTGTGCATTTCCAAATCTAATTCTGTCACTAAACCCATACCTGTCACCCAGCGCCTAAATACTAGGCCTCAAATTTATATCCCGCTAAATCTCTCGTTACCGCTGTCCTGTTGTGGCTGGGAAAGTTATTTAGTGTCCGTCAAAGCACATTTTTTGTTCTGGGTTGAAATACAATTCCCAATTTAGCAATTTCATAATTTAGTCGTTTCTGCTATATCAGAGCTATTTGAAATCTATCCCTAAAAGGGTAGATCATATTGAAGGTGCACATAGGGTCATTCAGAATAACTTCACACACACGCTTCTGTGCATTTCCAAGTCTAATTCTGTCACTAAATCCATACCGGTCACCCAGCGCCTAAATACTAGGCCTCAAATTTATATCCCGCTGAATTTGAATACAATACATTGGGCCAAATAATATATTTGTTGTTGTGGTGAACCATAACAATGAGAAAAACATCTAGTAAGGGACGCGGACGTGGACATGGTCGTGGTGGTGTTAGTGGACCTCTGGTGCTGGGAGAGGACGTGGCCGTTCTGCCACATCCACACGTCCTAGTGTACCAACTACCTCAGGTCCCAGTAGCCGCCAGAATTTACAGCGATATATGGTGGGGCCCAATGCCGTTCTAAGGATGGTAAGGCCTGAGCAGGTACAGGCATTAGTCAATTGGGTGGCCGACAGTGGATCCAGCACGTTCACATTATCTCCCACCCAGTCTTCTGCAGAAAGCGCACAGATGGCGCCTGAAAACCAACCCCATCAGTCTGTCACATCACCCCCATGCATACCAGGGAAACTGTCTCAGCCTCAAGTTATGCAGCAGTCTCTTATGCTGTTTGAAGACTCCGCTGGCAGGGTTTCCCAAGGGCATCCACCTAGCCCTTCCCCAGCGGTGAAAGACATAGAATGCACTGACGCACAACCACTTATGTTTCCTGATGATGAGGACATGGGAATACCACCTCAGCATGTCTCTGATGATGACGAAACACAGGTGCCAACTGCTGCGTCTTTCTGCAGTGTGCAGACTGAACAGGAGGTCAGGGATCAAGACTGGGTGGAAGACGATGCAGGGGACGATGAGGTCCTAGACCCCACATGGAATGAAGGTCGTGCCACTGACTTTCACAGTTCGGAGGAAGAGGCAGTGGTGAGACCGAGCCAACAGCGTAGCAAAAGAGGGAGCAGTGGGCAAAAGCAGAACACCCGCCGCCAAGAGACTCCGCCTGCTACTGACCGCCGCCATCTGGGACCGAGCACCCCAAAGGCAGCTTCAAGGAGTTCCCTGGCATGGCACTTCTTCAAACAATGTGCTGACGACAAGACCCGAGTGGTTTGCACGCTGTGCCATCAGAGCCTGAAGCGAGGCATTAACGTTCTGAACCTGAGCACAACCTGCATGACCAGGCACCTGCATGCAAAGCATGAACTGCAGTGGAGTAAACACCTTAAAACCAAGGAAGTCACTCAGGCTCCCCCTGCTACCTCTTCTGCTGCTGCCGCCTCGGCCTATTCTGCTGCTGCCGCCTCGGCCTCTTCCTCCGCCTCTGGAGGAACGTTGGCACCTGCCGCCCAGCAAACAGGGGATGTACCACCAACACCACCACCACCACCTCCGTCACCAAGCGTCTCAACCATGTCACACGCCAGCGTTCAGCTCTCCATCTCACAAACATTTGATAGAAAGCGTAAATTCCCACCTAGCCACCCTCGATCCCTGGCCCTGAATGCCAGCATTTCTAAACTACTGGCCTATGAAATGCTGTCATTTAGGCTGGTGGACACAGACAGCTTCAAACAGCTCATGTCGCTTGCTGTCCCACAGTATGTTGTTCCCAGCCGGCACTACTTCTCCAAGAGAGCCGTGCCTTCCCTGCACAACCAAGTATCCGATAAAATCAAGTGTGCACTGCGCAACGCCATCTGTGGCAAGGTCCACCTAACCACAGATACGTGGACCAGTAAGCACGGCCAGGGACGCTATATCTCCCTAACTGCACACTGGGTAAATGTAGTGGCAGCTGGGCCCCAGGCGGAGAGCTGTTTGGCGCACGTCCTTCCGCCGCCAAGGATCGCAGGGCAACATTCTTTGCCTCCTGTTGCCACCTCCTCCTTCTCGGCTTCCTCCTCCTCTTCTTCCACCTGCTCATCCAGTCAGCCACACACCTTCACCACCAACTTCAGCACAGCCCGGGGTAAACGTCAGCAGGCCATTCTGAAACTCATATGTTTGGGGGACAGGCCCCACACCGCACAGGAGTTGTGGCGGGGTATAGAACAACAGACCGACGAGTGGTTGCTGCCGGTGAGCCTCAAGCCCGGCCTGGTGGTGTGTGATAATGGGCGAAATCTCGTTGCAGCTCTGGGACTAGCCAATTTGACGCACATCCCTTGCTTGGCGCATGTGCTGAATTTGGTGGTGCAGAAGTTCATTCACAACTACCCCGACATGTCAGAGCTGCTGCATAAAGTGCGGGCCGTCTGTTCGCGCTTCCGGCGTTCACATCCTGCTGCTGCTCGCCTGTCTGCGCTACAGCGTAACTTCGGCCTTCCCGCTCACCGCCTCATATGCGACGTGCCCACCAGGTGGAACTCCACCTTGCACATGCTGGACAGACTGTGCGAGCAGCAGCAGGCCATAGTGGAGTTTCAGCTGCAGCACGCACGGGTCAGTCGCACTACAGAACAGCACCACTTCACCACCAATGACTGGGCCTCCATGCGAGACCTGTGTGCCCTGTTGCGCTGTTTCGAGTACTCCACCAACATGGCCAGTGGCGATGACACCGTTATCAGCGTTACAATACCACTTCTATGTCTCCTTGAGAAAACACTTAGGGCGATGATGGAAGAGGAGGTGGCCCAGGAGGAGGAGGAGGAGGAGGAGGAAGAGGGGTCATTTTTAGCACTTTCAGGCCAGTCTCTTCGAAGTGACTCAGAGGGAGGTTTTTGGCAACAGCAGAGGCCAGGTACAAATGTGGCCAGCCAGGGCCCACTACTGGAGGACGAGGAGGACGAGGATGAGGAGGAGGTGGAGGAGGATGAGGATGAAGCATGGTCACAGCGGGGTGGCACCCAACGCAGCTCGGGTCCATCACTGGTGCGTGGCTGGGGGGAAAGGCAGGACGATGACGATACGCCTCCCACAGAGGACAGCTTGTCCTTACCCCTGGGCAGCCTGGCACACATGAGCGACTACATGCTGCAGTGCCTGCGCAACGACAGCAGAGTTGCCCACATTTTAACCTGTGCGGACTACTGGGTTGCCACCCTGCTGGATCCACGCTACAAAGACAATGTGCCCACCTTACTTCCTGCACTGGAGCGTGATAGGAAGATGCGCGAGTACAAGCGCACGTTGGTAGACGCGCTACTGAGAGCATTCCCAAATGTCACAGGGGAACAAGTGGAAGCCCAAGGCCAAGGCAGAGGAGGAGCAAGAGGTCGCCAAGGCAGCTGTGTCACGGCCAGCTCCTCTGAGGGCAGGGTTAGCATGGCAGAGATGTGGAAAACTTTTGTCAACACGCCACAGCTAACTGCACCACCACCTGATACGCAACGTGTTAGCAGGAGGCAACATTTCACTAACATGGTGGAACAGTACGTGTGCACACCCCTCCACGTACTGACTGATGGTTCGGCCCCATTCAACTTCTGGGTCTCTAAATTGTCCACGTGGCCAGAGCTAGCCTTTTATGCCTTGGAGGTGCTGGCCTGCCCGGCAGCCAGCGTTTTGTCTGAACGTGTATTCAGCACGGCAGGGGGCGTCATTACAGACAAACGCAGCCGCCTGTCTACAGCCAATGTGGACAAGCTGACGTTCATAAAAATGAACCAGGCATGGATCCCACAGGACCTGTCCGTCCCTTGTCCAGATTAGACATTAACTACCTCCCCATAACCATATATTATTGGACTCCAGGGCACTTCCTCATTCAATCCTATTTTTATTTTCATTTTACCATTATATTGCGAGGCTACCCAAAGTTGAATGAACCTCTCCTCTGCCTGTGTGCTAGGCCTAAATATATGCCAATGGACTGTTGCAGTGGTGGCTGACGTGAAGCCTCATTCTCTGCTATGACATGCAGACTGATTCTCTGCTGACATGAAGACAGATTCTCTGTTACGGGACCTCCCTCCTCTGCCTGGGTGCTGGGCCTAAATATATGCCAATGGACTGTTGCAGTGGTGGCTGACATGAAGCCTGATTCTCTGCTATGACATGCAGACTAATTCTCTGCTGACATGAAGCCAGATTGTCTGTTACGGGACCTCTCTCCTCTGCCTGGGTGCTGTGCCTAAATTTATGACAATGGACTGTTGCAGTGGTGGCTGACGTGAAGCCTGATTCTCTGCTATGACATGCAGACTGATTCTCTGCTGACATGAAGCCAGATTGTCTGTTACGGGACCTCTCTGCTCTGCCTGTGTGCTAGGCCTAAATATATGCCAATGGACTGTTGCAGTGGTGGCTGACGTGAAGCCTCATTCTCTGCTATGACATGCAGACTGATTCTCTGCTGACATGAAGCCAGATTGTCTGTTACGGGACCTCTCTCCTCTGCCTGTGTGTGTGCTGGGCCTAAATATATGCCAATGGACTGTTGCAGTGGTGGCTGACGTGAAGCCTCATTCTCTGCTATGACATGCAGACTAATTCTCTGCTGACATGAAGACAGATTCTCTGTTACGGGACCTCTCTCCTCTGCCTGGGTGCCGGGGCCTAAATATCTGAGAATGGACTGTTCCAGTGGTGGGTGACGGGAAGCCAGATTCTCTGCTATGGAACCTCTCTCCAATTGATTTTGGTTAATTTTTATTTATTTAATTTTTATTTTAATTCATTTCCCTATCCACATTTGTTTGCAGGGGATTTACCTACATGTTGCTGCCTTTTGCAGCCCTCTAGCTCTTTCCTGGGCTGTTTTACAGCCTTTTTAGTGCCGAAAAGTTCGGGTCCCCATTGACTTCAATGGGGTTCGGGTTCGGGACGAAGTTCGGATCGGGTTCGGATCCCGAACCCGAACATTTCCGGGATGTTCGGCCGAACTTCTCGAACCCGAACATCCAGGTGTTCGCTCAACTCTACTTGCAATCAAAATGTGTAAAAAATGGCCTGCAAAATCTGAAAGGTGCACTTTGGAATATGCGCCCCTTTGCCCACCTTGGCTGCAAAAAAGTGTGACACATCTGGTATCGCCGTACTCAGGAGAAGTTGGGGAATGTGTTTTGGGGTGTCATTTTACATATACCCATGCTGGGTGAGAGAAATATCTTGGCAAAAGACAACTTTTCCCATTTTTTTATACAAAGTTGGCATTTGACCAAGATATTTTTCTCACCCAGCATGGGTATATGTAAAATGACACCCCAAAACACATTCCCCAAATTCTCCTGAGTACGGCGATACCAGATGTGTCACACTTTTTTGCTGCCAAGGTGGGCAAAGGGGCGCATATTCCAAAGTGCACCTTTTGGATTTCACCGGTCATTTTTTACACATTTTGATTGCAAGGTACTTCTCACACATTTGGGCCCCTAAATTGCCAGGGCAGTATAACTACCCCACAAGTGACCCCATTTTGGAAAGAAGACACCCCAAGGTATTCTGTGAGGGGCATGGTGAGTTCCTAAAATTTTTTATTTTTTGTCGCAAGTTAGTGGAATATGAGACTTTGTAAGAAAAAATAAAAAAATAAAAATAATCATCATTTTCCGCTAACTTGTGACAAAAAATAAAAAGTTCTATGAACTCACTATGCCCATCAGCGAATACCTTAGGGTGTCTACTTTCCGAAATGGGGTCATTTGTGGGGTAGTTATACTGTTTGGGCATTGTAGAACCTCAGGAAACATGACAGGTGCTCAGAAAGTCAGAGCTGTTTCAAAAAGCGGAAATTCACATTTTTGTACCATAGTTTGTAAATGCTATAACTTTTACCCAAACCATTTTTTTTTTTGCCCAAACATTTTTTTTTTATTAAAGACATGTAGAACAATAAATTTGGTGAAAAATTTATATATGGATGTCGTTTTTTTTGCAAAATTTTACAGCTGAAAGTGAAAAATGTCATTTTTTTGCAAAAAAATCGTTACATTTCGATTAATAACAAAAAAAGTAAAAATGTCAGCAGCAATAAAATACCACCAAATGAAAGCTCCATTAGTGAGAAGAAAAGGAGGTAAAATTCATTTGGGTGGTAAGTTGCATGACCGAGCGATAAACGGTGAAAGGAGTGTAGTGCCGAAGTGTAAAAAGTGCTCTGGTCATGAAGGGGGTTTCACCTAGCGGGGCTGAAGTGGTTAATGCGTGCAACACAGATTACAAAACCAAGGAACGGAATACCTGGCGGGTTTCAGTCAGCGGATCCGGAATGTACCGGGAAAAACAGGCAGATCTCCACCTACCCATGTGGCGAATGACGTGCGGAGGTGTCCCGTGCTTGGAGGCTGCGGAGGCCGCCCCAATGCGGAAGGAATGACCTGATATGGTTTTGGGGTCCACCCCTAACCCAGCGACCAGGGACCGGATGTAAGACACAAACTGTGGCGTGGATAGGGGTTTCCCTTGGCACGGGAGCAACGGAGCCTCGGGATTTGGAGAAGGCGTGGAATCGATGAGACCTTGGAGTACTACCACCGGGCACCAGGCGTTTCCAGATTTGAAGAAGCGGATCCGTATGGGAGGACCAGTTTGCGACGTCTTGGTGGATGGAAGACTTAACACCAGATGGTCCTGGTTCCAGGACAGCTGTTTTCTCTTCAGGAAGGTCGACTTCTGGGAAGAGACTGAGAATTCACCTGGGCGCAGGAATCCGTAGAAGCTCAGGTACATCGCGGCCTTGATGACCAGGCTAACGGAAGGGCCAAAAGGGTTACCATCTAGGGATGCGGATAGTTGCCTGAAAAGTTCGCCTGAGACCGGTCGACGGGAAGGACCTGATTCCTTGCTGCTTTTTTCGATACCCCTGAGAGTGGCCTTGACGGCTTGGGAAGTGAAAGCTGTGCGAACTTCAGGATTCCGTAGAACCAAGAAATGTTGAGCCCCGGCCAGATACAAACGGATGGTGCTGGGTGCCAGCTTGAGATTGACATGGCAATGGGCCATGAAAGCCATGATATATGACACGAAGGTGGTATCTTGCTGCGGATGATCTTTTGAAAATTTTTGGTACAGGTTCCAACCCGTGTTGTAATTCCGGGCCGTGTTGACCGTGAGGGATCGGTGCATGAGTTCCTTGGCGGTAGCCAGCAGGGACCTCAATCCAACATCAGGTCGTAGAAACCGGGAATCCGGGCCCCGGTCTGGTCTGCATCGGGACATACCTGAAAGAAGGTTTGAAAGTTGAACCTGGACAAGGCATCGGCCACCGTGTTGCTGACACCTGGAATATGGGCACAAGTAAAATGGAAATTATTGACCATGGCCAGCCAGACTAGTTTTCGCAGCAAGGACATGACCCTGGCGGATTGGGCTCGGCCTTTGGAAACGATGTCCACCAAGTCCTGACTGTCGGTGATGAACATTACGCTGGTATTAGCCCAGAGATGACCCCAAACCGATGCGGCTGCCACGATGGGGTAACATTCCAGGAACGGGGATGACCTGAGGGACTGAGGATCAGCACTGACCTGAGGCGGCCATGGCCCAGCCAACCACCGGGATTCGCAGATGGCCGCGAAACCCTGAGACGCCGCGGCATCAGAGAACACCCTGGTGGACGACTGGGACCACGGGGACACAAACAGGCTGACCCCGTTCCAGGTGGAGAGAAAGCTGTCCCACATGCGCAAATCTGCCATGGCAGCTCTGTCCAGGTGGATGATGCTGCTGGGTTCAGAGGCCGCCGGAAGAAGAGAGAGCAGGCGGGAGATGAAGGCCCTGCCCTGGGGCATCACCCTTAAGGCAAAGTTCAGCCGGCCCAGGATGGACTGGAGCTCGACCTTGGTTACCTGGGACAAGGTGATGGCCCCTGCCACGACTTCCCGGATCTGGGACAGCTTTGCCTCTGGCAGCCTGGCCTCCATCCGGTCGGAGTCCAGGACGATGCCCAGGAAGGTGATGGACGTGACAGGCCCCGCGGTTTTCCCCTGCAAGATGGGAATGCAAAGGCCGGAAAACAGATCCAGGAGGGAGCGCAGCCCGGCTGGCTGACATAGCGGAGGTTCTATGAGGAGGAAGTCGTCCAGGTAGTGGATGACCGCCGGGGTGCTGCCGTGGTGAAGCAGGATCCAATGTAAGGCCTGCGCCAACCGGTCAAACAGCCACGGGCTGCTTTTGGAGCCAAAGGTCAACCGGTTGGCGAAGTAGAACCTGCCCTCCCACTGGATACCGTAAAACTGCCATAGGTGTGGGGCGATAGGCAGCAGTTTAAAAGCGTCCGCTATGTCAGCTTTGGACAGCCAGGCGCCCTTCCCAGCGCTGAGGATGAGGGCGATGGCCTCGTCAATGGAGGCATAAGACATGGAAAACTCCTCAGAAGGAATCAGCGAGTTGATGCTGGGGATGACAGAACCATGGGGGGGCGGAGAGGTCATAAATCAAACGTTTTTTATTTGAGTCCTTTTTGGACACAATGCCTATGGGGCTGATCCGCCAGCGAGAGAAGGGAATTTGACTGAAAGGGCCCAGGAGGAACCCCTTCTCTACCTCCGAGTTCAGGAGTTCCTGAACCGAGGCAGGATCTGCTCTGGCCGACTGCAGATTGTCGCACTCCCAGTTGGAATGGGGGAGTGCCACCAACCCTGTGTCGAAGCCAAAGCAGAGGCCCGCGATCAGGAAATCTGCAAAACCAGGCACCGGATGCTCCTGTAACAGGAGGGCCAGGAGGTCGATGTTGCAGTCGGCCAGTCATAGGCGCTTTGATGCCTTCTTGGGACAAGTGGACCTGGGGTGAGCCCTGAAGCAAATGGAGCAGATGTGCAGGGCCCTGCACCCGCTGAACAGACATGACCCGTAATTGAAATTATTGCACACTTGACTGTTGCCAAGATATACGATGGGTCTGCCCAGTTTATCGGTGGCGGAGGGGCTGCGGGAAGCCCCGGAGGGGCCTGGGATGGCCCTGTCTGGCTGGGTCGTGGCCGTTTGGGGACACCACTCGGTGGCATGGAATATTGACTGGCATGTTGAGCATGCGGGGGCCCGGAGACCGGCGAAGTGCCGGCAGAACAATTCCATATCCAAGGTGGCCCAGCTGACAGTAAACTGAAACTGGGTCAGCGCGGCGGCGGCTTTGGCTGAGAAGGAGCGATGATAATCATAGAAAGCCGTGCCGCCGTACTTGTGCCCCAGATCGGTGACCCTGTATAGGTATGTGTCCAGCTCCTCCCGGCGAGCTGGGTACGCGGAGCAGATCACATCCCTTTACAGGCTGAAGGCCAAGACAAACTCAGGCACCGTGAGTTTGCGATTGAGGCGGCCATCTTTAGCCCGAAGGACCACCGAGATCTCCCCGTAGTCGAAGGTCTTGTTGTCCGCCGCATCGTGGGACGCGATCAGGATGGACGCGAGGTTCACGTCCTTGCCCGCCAAAATGTCCTTCCTGATGTTGTCCGGCACGAAGTGTGCCGGAGCCACCACGGGAGCGGCAGGGGTCGTACCTGGAGCTGGTAGCTGATACAGCGGGGGATCGCTGAGAGGGACCACCGCCTGAGATGGAGCCGGCGCCCTGGCTTCCAAGTCCACCACCCTGGACCTGATGTCGGCCACGGAGGAGACCAGAGAATCCATTGAGGCCTGCAATTGTACCAAGGCTTGCTGGATGGACGGGGTCGGATCTTCTCTCTCAGGAGGACCGGATTCCGTCATCAACAACCTGTACAGCTCCGCCTTTCTGGCTTAGGCTGGGTGCCTGATGCCCCTTCTGCTTAACTCTGCCACCAGCCTCGGTACGGTCCATCTTCGGAGGGACTCGGGCCCACCTTGGCCAGAGACCGAAGTACCCGGGAGGGACAACGCGTCGTCCACATCTGAGACTTGAGACATGGTTCCGCCGCCGGACGAGACTTCGAGCGAGACCTGGAATTAGAGACAACAATATGGCCGCCGGGACGGATATGGGGACCGTGTACCGTGGTTGCTGCGGACGTGGGTGAACGTATGGATGACGTACCTGAAAGCTTGGGATTCGAGACCCTTGCCTTACCGTCTAAGGAACGACGAGAACGACCCGGCTGGCCCTGAGGACTGGAAAGGTTAGGAGCGACGTGAGACAATAGCGGAGTGGACACGAAAATAATGCATATGCGGACGGACCCGCCACCGTGCTAGCTCAAGGATGGACACAGCGGGGTGAGAAAGAACACTGAAGGAAACGGAGGAATATCGGGTGAGCCCGGAGATGGAGTTGAGGACAGCGGAAAGGAGGCGGCCTGAAGGTACCGGGGTTGGTGGCGAGGAGTGACCTGGATGTTCCGGGATGGGAGCGCAAGCCGGGTTGCCTGGGAGCTGCCAGGAATGTGGACCTGGAGGATACCTGACGTCTTGGTTACGACCGTCGCGGGGGTTGTGAGCAGTAGGCCGAAGCAACCAAGACGAGACCCCGATGCTGTCGGCAACGGGGGACGGAGGGGACCCTTGGGCCCCGGGGTATCTGGCCCACGACGACCCCTGATCGTTTCAGGGTGGATGGACAGAGAAGACACCTGCAGCTGCCGGAACCTGGAGAGAGAAGACACCTGAACGCCTCAGGCTACAGGACAGAGAAGACACCTGAACGCTTCAGGCTGAGGTGGACAGGGAAGACACCTGAACGTTTCAGGGTACCTGGACAGAGAAGACGCCTGAACGCCTCAGGCTAATGGACAGAGAAGACACCTGCGCGCTTCGGCTAAGGTGGACAGAGAAGACGCCTGAACGCTTCAGGCTAAGGTGGACAGAGAAGACACCTGAACGCTTCAGGCTAAGGTGGACAGAGAAGACACCTGAACGCTTCAGGCTAAGGTGGACAGAGAAGACACCTGAACGCTTCAGGCTAAGGTGGACAGAGAAGACACCTGAACGCTTCAGGCTAAGGTGGACAGAGAAGACACCTGAACGCTTCAGGCTAAGGTGGACAGAGAAGACACCTGAACGCTTCAGGCTAAGGTGGACAGAGAAGACACCTGAACGCTTCAGGCTGGGGTGGACAGAGAAGACATCTGAACGCTTCGGCTGGGGTGGACAGAGAAGACACCTGAACGCTACAGGGTACCTGGACAGGGAGGACACCTGAACGTTCCAGGTTGAGTAGGAGATGCCGAACGGAGGCAACGTCGCATTAACTTACTAGAAAACCCTTGAACTAATGAAATCCCGCGAGTGGTTGGTAGCGACCTTCTGCAACCTGTGGGAAAGACAAATACCTTTTTCCTTTTTTTTTTTTTTTTTTTTTTTGTTAGACCGTAATACCCCCGCCCAATACCTAAACCGGATGTCGGCTTTCTGCGACAAGACACGGCGGGAACCACGCACGCTACTGGCACCTGAAAAGAAATGGAGATGTGAGGATGGGGGTGGCGATGACCAGGGGTCCCGTAAGGCCCGGCTGTAAGGGAAGGAGCGAGGCCGGCTGGGGCGTGGAGGCCTGGGGGTCCATGGCCGGACCCGGGAGGCATGGCGGTGGGTGTGTGCAGCTTGCCTGGCAGGTGCAGGGGCACGGAAGGGTGGACAGGCGGAGCAGCGGCACGTAGAGAAGTGCCGGCCTGCATCCATCAAGTACCCTTGGGTGTCCGCAACCAGCAGTATTGCTGGTTGCAGTGCACCGCCGGGGTCCGCTGGCTAAGCTGTCCACCGCACGTGCCAGCAAGTGCCATGTTTGAAGACTCTGCCGGTGCCGAGCATGCACCACGCTGGGAGTCAAGGGTTCGAGCATGCTCGGACACGGAGGACCAGGTGGACACGTGCAAATGGTACATGTGTCCATGTAGGAGTCTCAACATGCATGCAGAAGGTGATGGCCACACACAGGGTGGCATACAAGGGAGAACCAGAATTAGCCCCCAACATGACGCAATGACACTGACATGCCGCCGGGGACCTGGCTCGTGGTGCCCTAGTCTGACCTGGAGCATGCCTGACGTCTGGAATGAATGCACATGCACGTGGGGGAGGCGTGGGCGGCTGGCGTGCCGGCCGCAGTGCGAGTGATTCATGGCAGCGGTCGGGGCTCATCCTCCGCCCGTCCCCCCCCCTCACCTCCCAGCAGCCGGCGCAGGGAACAGCAGCCGGCCGCTGTGATCGGGACCCGACCGCGGCAGGACCCGACCTCTCGCGGGAGCACGATTAGACGGGCGGTGAGCGAGGCTGGGCGCCCCTGAGACAGCGAACCTGAGGAGGAGGGGGAGCTGGACGACCGGGGACACGTGGCGTGAGGCGGCCGGCGCACTTACCAGCCGGCGATACTTACCGGAAGTGACGTGAGTCACCAACACAACGGAGGAGCGAACGCGGCAACGAGGTCAGGGAGCAGGGGGTTTAAGTAATAGTTGCATGCAGCCTTAACTATTTGTCAAGGCTGACCCTTTAACACATGTTGAGACATGACACTATTGTTTATTTGCAAATGGTCAAATGGACCAATAATTGTCTCTTGATTTACATGTGTTAATTCTATATTGGTATAAAGCATAAAATGTATTTCCTTTATTAAAATATCCTATTTATGACTAAAGTTTAAAATTATCAGCCATGTCTGTGAGTTTATTTTTTCTAGTCGTTGTCACTGGTCTTGCACTATTGTATCACAATATAAGCTAGCTAAGAGGCTCACGATATTTCCTGCCTCGCAGGGTCCCCTGCTCTATCCGGTTGCTGCTGTTATATGCTAGCACTGTTATCTCACAGTGTGCTCGAGTTGGGGGACTGTAATGCGTTCCCTCTCAGCAAGCCTCCCTGTTCTATACTATCTCCGTAGTGGAACTTCTCACAGGCACACACTGCCAAAAGACACACTAATCACACTCTGCCCCCGACATGTTTCGCCAAACACTTGGCGTCCTCAGGGGTTTCAGGCAGTATTTGGTTATCTAATGTGTATAACCATCTTATTTGTTTCTGCAGCCAAAATGAAAAGGGTGATGGGGCATCAGCAAAAGGCACATGCCACTTAAATTTGGGTCATTTTGACTGCACAGACAGAAAAACATTTTACACCTGTTTTGAGCAGATATTGTTTTATGTCATACATTTGCACAATTTTCCTTAGTCCAGTTACGATATGTGTCCAGAACAGCATCTGTTGGGAGACTATTAGTGTTGATCGACCACCATAGTGCTCGGGTGCTCGGGGGCTCAGGCCGAACACCTCGGGATGCTTGGGTCCTCTACTGAGCACCCAAGCAAAACGGAAGTCAATGGGAGAACCTAAGCATTAAACCAGGCACCCCCTGCTCTGAAGAGGGAAGGGTGTCTGGTTCATGCAAAAAGTTCCTAAATTGATGGAAACACCACTGAAATGGTTCGGGAACAGCATGTGGTGGATGTCTGGATGAATCTTGCACTCCCAGGTCGCTGCTGGGAACAATGTTGTCCGAGCAGTTCGTCACTTTTTACAGACTGAGAATAATACGCCAGAAGAAAATTGAGAATTGACGTGCTTAATTAAGAAACTTGATACCTTTATTAATAAGTGGGTATGAGCAAGAGTGATCGATACACTCAGATGCTCTGATATAAAAATGCAAACAACGAACCTCCTATTATATATAGGTGGTACAATAATGAATCACTATAGTAACGGGGATGATAATGGGTAAGTCTGTGGGAAAAATTCTCTCCCTAGACGACCCTACGGAACTACGTCCTGAAGCACAGGGATGTCCCCTAGTGGTGGAGACACCCTGCCCCCGTACCTAAGCCTAGATGTGGCCCTAGTGATGCCCTACTTAGCAAAGCTGGATCGGGAAATATTAATCCAGTGAAACAAAACAAAAAGAATAAGTCTAATGTAAATGATAAAAAGACACAACCCCAACGCGTTTCGGCTGCATACAGCAGCTCATCAGGAGGTGATGACAGTGTAGTCAACGTAGGGAATAAAGTAAGCAAAAAAAATTCTTTTTATAAAAAATTTTTGTGCTTACAAGAATGAGATGGTACTTAGCTCCTTGACATACTTGATGGTGCTGTGTATACAGATATGTATCTCTTGTCCGTATGTATGATGAATTCTGAGGGTGAAAAAAGGGCTATATGTCAGACATTTATATAGGTCTGAAAAACAAAGTACTCTGTATCTGACATTCATATGTGAGTCTGAAAGAATAAGGAACTTAGTATCAGGTATTCATATATTGCAATAGTATACTGATCAATAAACAAAGTATACTATATGCCACTCAGTCATTAGCATAAGGGGACAAGTCAGTGGTGTAAACGATATAGTGTACTCACCAGACAGAGGGGGGCCCTGTAGAAAGCACAGCTGGTATGCTGGGAGGCTGGAGGGCTCATAACAGGTGGAACGCATCGTAGTGACGCGATGCGTCACTTCCGGTCTTTGGAACGCATATTGGAACGCATGAGCGGCCAATGATGCTGAAAGTTCCTGGTCTGTATGTGCTTCTCACTAGCTGTTAATTTAACCACAGTAATTGGATCGAAATGGTTCTTTAGTCCCCTACTTATTACAGAGAGGGTACCCGAGGTCTACTTTAAGGGAAGCTTTTCAGGCAGCTGAGAACAGGGATAGGGGCGATTTATTAATACCAATAACAAAAGATAACAAGGATAGCTCAACCATTCGCCTAATTTCCACATATGACGCAGCTAACAGCGAAGTCACTGCCATTTTAAAAACTCACTGGCCAATCCTAATGATGGACAAAGACCTGTCCAAAGCCATCTCTAACTACCCCCAAATAACATATCGCAAGGGGAGGAGCCTCAGAGACAGGCTCGTGCATAGCCACTACACCGGCATAAAAAAGGAGGGAACATGGTTGGACAGACAACCGAAAGGGACATTCAGATGCGGTAGCTGTAAGGCTTGCAAATATATACGTATTTCTAAAACGGTCACTTGTTCCACAACCAGTATCGTCCAAACGTTAGGCTCCTTCGCTAACTGCAAAACACAGGGAGTTGTCTATATATGTCAGTGTACCTGTCCGAAAGATTACATCGGCAAGACTTTCAGGGAACTTAGACGTAGAGTCTGCGAACACATCAACGACATAGCAAAGAAAAAAGACACCCCCGTTGCTAACCATATTAACGATCAACATGGGGGAGACCTAAGCACCCTTAAGTTTCTAGTACTTGAGGTTATTCCCAAACTTCTAAGAGGGGGGGACTGGGACCGGAAGATACTCCAAAAAGAATCCGAATGGATTTATCGATTCCGGTCAGTCACCAAGCGGTCTCAATGAGCGACTCACATATACATGTTTTATTTGATTTAAAACATTTCGTCACAAACCCCTTAATTCCTTTATCAGAGACTATTCCTCTGTCCTATCCTATATAAATATCCCTAGTTGCTCGTCCCCCTTTTGTCAATGCCGGTGCGTGAAGCACCATATCTTAGGAAAAATGACATACATCATTGTCACTCCAATCCTTCCTTCTCACGTCTATATGGCCCCCGTAATCTTTGCTATATACACGTGATGATGTTTATATTGTGCTACCATTAGAATTCCTCCGATTAAGACCTGGTATTTTTGGGGCTCAAAATATATGTTATAGTCCTCCTATCACTGATTTTATGTGAGTAGGGGACTATAGAACCATTTCGATCCAATTACTGTGGTTAAATTAACAGCTAGTGAGAAGCACATACAGACCAGGAACTTTCAGCATCATTGGCCGCTAATGCGTTCCAATATGCGTTCCAAAGACCGGAAGTGACGCATCGCGTCACAACGATGCGTTCCACCTACCGGAAGTGCCCTCCTTTCGGCGTCCGGAAACACATGCCGGCACCAGCGCTTAAATAGCAAGCGCTGACATACTGTTATGAGCCCTCCAGCCTCCCAGCATACCAGCTGTGCTTTCTACAGGGTCCCCCTCTGTCTGGTGAGTACACTATATCGTTTACACCACTGACTTGTCCCCTTATGCTAATGACTGAGTGGCATATAGTATACTTTGTTTATTGATCAGTATACTATTGCAATATATGAATACCTGATACTAAGTACCTTATTCTTTCAGACTCACATATGAATGTCAGATACAGAGTACTTTGTTTTTCAGACCTATATAAATGTCTGACATATAGCCCTTTTTTCACCCTCAGAATTCATCATACATACGGACAAGAGATACATATCTGTATACACAGCACCATCAAGTATGCCAAGGAGCTAAGTACCATCTCATTCTTCTAAGCACAACAATTTTTTATAAAAATAATTTTTTTGCTTACTTTATTCCCTACGTTGACTACACTGTCATCACCTCCTGATGAGCTGCTGTATGCAGCCGAAACGCGTTGGGGTTGTGTCTTCTTATCATTTACATTAGACTTATTATTTTTGTTTTGTTTCACTGGATTAATATTTCCCGATCCAGCTTTGCTAAGTAGGGCATCACTAGGGCCACATCTAGGCTTAGGTACGGGGGCAGGGTGTCTCCACCATTAGGGGACATCCCTGTGCTTCAGGACATAGTTCCGTAGGGTCGTCTAGGGAGAGAATTTTTCCCACAGACTTACCCATTATCATCCCCGTTACTATAGTGATTCATTATTGTACCACCTATCTATAATAGGAGGTTCGTTGTTTGCATTTTTATATCAGAGCATCTGAGTGTATCGATCACTCTTGCTCATACCCACTTATTAATAAAGGTATCAAGTTTCTTAATTAAGCACGTCAATTCTCAATTTTCTTCTGACCTATTTCCTACGTGTAACCTATCAATAGATATCTTGTTAAGTGTCTTTAAATAATAATTCATATAGAGCATGGCAAGTTTTCTGTCTGGGACTTTTTTCACAGAGGAACTAATAAGAGAAGCCAAAGACATCTTCTCTGATAAGGAAATCCCGGGTTTAGCCTCATCCACATCCTGCAAAATAGCCTTCAGGGACCTGTATTCCGGCTATAAAGACAATATCAAGTCGTGGTGGGAAGTCAGGTCCATGGAGAGCTATATAGAACATAAAATTGTCCCTAGGGGATTACGCATTCCGATTAAACCAGCCGACCGCATCCTTTCAGCACAATTGATCACCAAGTGGGAACAGGAATTAACCCTTAGTTCCCTTAGGTTGATGACCCTATTGTTGGAGGAAGAGAAAAAAGTCTTTGAGAAAACGTCAACCAATCTCAAAGACCTCACTGAAGGGGTCTTAAAATTCAAGACAGATCCCGAATTTAATAAGAGAGAGTCCTCACTGCAGACGTCGGTAGAACGTTTTCAAAACCTCCTAAAAGAAAGAAAGCATCGCCAATTCACTAATGATTTAGCTGAATTCCGAGAAAACCGGGCCTATAATCTTGATACGAAAACACCAATTCTCTCAGAATCTGAAGTATCTTCTTCAGAGGCCGACCTCTCTGATTCTGAACCACCTAAAATATATCAAAGTGTAAACTATAATAGAGGTGGTCAGGGTCGGAGACCGGGACGAAGGTGGCAGAGATGGGGGAGACAAAGGGGATACTCGGGTCAAACACGTGGAGGACCATCTCAGTCCTCTCTTCCCTCCTCTTCCTCCACCTCCTCTTCTTTCACAGCTACTCAACAACAACCCCTGGTACCTTTTTTAACCAACAGCCAGGGCCCCTATCAGCTAAGGGAGCGGGTAAGGGCAGGCGACAGTCGCCCTTAACCGATAACCTGCAAATTATTAATCTGTCCTCTCGACCCCTAACAGATGTTGAAACCACCATTCTCCAAAAGGGTCTTTCATTCGTACCAACTACTAGGTTTAACATCTTTACTTGGATCAAAGATCTTAATTTGTTTGGCAGAAGGCTCAAATGGCATAAATTCTATCAAAATAGTAATAGGCAAATATGCCATGACCTGGGAATTGACCTAGAGGACTTTCCCGACCTCCAAAACCTCATGGATCTATATGAGGAGGGGAATAAAAATCCCGGAGACGGTCCCTTTACCAATCTTCACCCCATTAGTACTAGACTACCACTCCCTATGAGCTCCGAACATATTGACATTTTTGTTAAAATGGTCAGCAATGACCTGGAACAGCTAAATGTCAACTATCCGAGAGACTATAATTTGTCCCGAGACGAGGCGATGGCTCTTAGGAACCTGGAGACAGATAACACCATCATTATAAAACCATCAGATAAAGGTGGGAATCTAGTAATTCTAGACCATCCTAACTATAAAAAAATGTGCCTTGACCTACTTAGGGATCCCACCAGCTATAGAGTTCTACCGAGTGACCCTAGTCTAGTCTTCCAGCAACAACTTAAAGAGATCCTTCAACAGGGCTTAGAACAGGGGGTGATTACAAAATCAGAATATGCATATCTTCTCCCTAAAAACCCACAGCTGGCCACTTTTTACTGCCTCCCGAAAATCCATAAGGGAGTAACTCCCTTGAAGGGACGCCCAATTGTATCAGGTATGGATTCCCTGACCCATCATTGTGGGACATACCTTGATCAAACATTAAAAGAATTTGTGTCCTGTTTACCATCCTTTACACGCGACACGATGGATTTCCTTCGAAAAATTGAAACCATCTCCGTCGACTCTCATTGCCATCTTGCGAGTATCGACGTGGAATCCCTGTACACATCCATACCACACGATAAAGGTCTAGCAGCTACGGCCCATTTCCTGAGATCGAGGGGCACTCAGTTTCAAAATCACAATAATTTTATCATGAGCCTCCTGGAATACACTCTTACACACAACTTCTTCACATATAGCGGGTCCATTTACCACCAGCTCAGGGGGACCGCTATGGGCAGCCCTTGTGCCCCCGCCTATGCGAATCTCTTCCTGGGCTGGTGGGAAGACAAATTTGTGTTCCCCGATCACCAGATGTGGTGGAATAGTGGGATTGTCTTTTGGACCCGCTATATTGATGACATCTTTGTAGTGTGGGGTGACAGTAAAGAGAAATTCTGTGACTTCGTCTCCGCCCTTAACGAT
The DNA here is from genome assembly GCF_014858855.1 of Bufo gargarizans. Taxonomy (NCBI): domain Eukaryota; kingdom Metazoa; phylum Chordata; class Amphibia; order Anura; family Bufonidae; genus Bufo; species Bufo gargarizans. The sequence goes on from NC_058082.1 coordinate 170,655,024, forward strand.
AATAACGTGGGACTAAGATTCACCAGCGAAATTAAATCCAAGAGCATCACCTTCTTGGATGTGGAAGTAACATCTGTAGCAGGAAATCTGACTACAAATGTCTATCGAAAACCGACTGCCACAAATAACATTTTACACTGGAATAGTCACCACCCACAAGCAGTTAAAAGAGGTATTCCAAAAGGCCAATATTTACGCATGCGCCGTAACTGCTCTGACAAAGAAAACTTTTACCAGGAGTCAAGGAAACTAAGAAATAGATTATTACAGAGAGGGTACCCGAGGTCTACTTTAAGGGAAGCTTTTCAGGCAGCTGAGAACAGGGATAGGGGCGATTTATTAATACCAAAAACAAAAGATAACAAGGATAGCTCAACCATTCGCCTAATTTCCACATATGACGCAGCTAACAGCGAAGTCACTGCCATTTTAAAAACTCACTGGCCAATCCTAATGATGGACAAAGACCTGTCCAAAGCCATCTCTAACTACCCCCAAATAACATATCGCAAGGGGAGGAGCCTCAGAGACAGGCTCGTGCATAGCCACTACACCGGCATAAAAAAGGAGGGAACATGGCTGGACAGACAACCGAAAGGGACATTCAGATGCGGTAGCTGTAAGGCTTGCAAATATATACGTATTTCTAAAACGGTCACTTGTTCCACAACCAATATCGTCCAAACGTTAGGCTCCTTCGCTAACTGCAAAACACAGGGAGTTGTCTATATATGTCAGTGTACCTGTCCGAAAGATTACATCGGCAAGACTTTCAGGGAACTTAGACGTAGAGTCTGCGAACACATCAACGACATAGCAAAGAAAAAAGACACCCCCGTTGCTAACCATATTAACGATCAACATGGGGGAGACCTAAGCACCCTTAAGTTTCTAGTACTTGAGGTTATTCCCAAACCTCTAAGAGGGGGGGACTGGGACCGGAAGATACTCCAAAAAGAATCCGAATGGATTTATCGATTCCGGTCACAGTCACCAAGCGGTCTCAATGAGCGACTCACATATACATGTTTTATTTGATTTAAAACATTTCGTCACAAACCCCTTAATTCCTTTATCAGAGACTATTCCTCTGTCCTATCCTATATAAATATCCCTAGTTGCTCGTCCCCCTTTTGTCAATGCCGGTGCGTGAAGCACCATATCTTAGGAAAAATGACATACATCATTGTCACTCCAATCCTTCCTTCTCACGTCTATATGGCCCCCGTAATCTTTGCTATATACACGTGTTGATGTTTATATTGTGCTACCATTAGAATCCCTCCGATTAAGACCTGGTATTTTTGGGGCTCAAAATATATGTTATAGTCCTCCTATCACTGATTTTATGTGAGTAGGGGACTATAGAACCATTTCGATCCAATTACTGTGGTTAAATTAACAGCTAGTGAGAAGCACATACTAGACCAGGAACTTTCAGCATCATTGGCCGCTCATGCGTTCCAATATGCGTTCCAAAGACCGGAAGTGACGCATCGCGTCACTACGATGCGTTCCACCTACCGGAAGTGCCCTCCTTTCGACGTCCGGAAACACATGCCGGCACCAGCGCTTAAATAGCAAGCGCTGACATACTGTTATGAGCCCTCCAGCCTCCCAGCATACCAGCTGTGCTTTCTACAGGGCCCCCCTCTGTCTGGTGAGTACACTATATCGTTTACACCACTGACTTGTCCCCTTATGCTAATGACTGAGTGGCATATAGTATACTTTGTTTATTGATCAGTATACTATTGCAATATATGAATACCTGATACTAAGTACCTTATTCTTTCAGACTCACATATGAATGTCAGATACAGAGTACTTTGTTTTTCAGACCTATATAAATGTCTGACATATAGCCCTTTTTTCACCCTCAGAATTCATCATACATACGGACAAGAGATACATATCTGTATACACAGCACCATCAAGTATGCCAAGGAGCTAAGTACCATCTCATTCTTGTAAGCACAACAATTTTTTATAAAAAGAATTTTTTTTGCTTACTTTATTCCCTACGTTGACTACACTGTCATCACCTCCTGATGAGCTGCTGTATGCAGCCGAAACGCGTTGGGGTTGTGTCTTTTATCATTTACATTAGACTTATTCTTTTTGTTTTGTTTCACTGGATTAATATTTCCCGATCCAGCTTTGCTAAGTAGGGCATCACTAGGGCCACATCTAGGCTTAGGTACGGGGGCAGGGTGTCTCCACCACTAGGGGACATCCCTGTGCTTCAGGACATAGTTCCGTAGGGTCGTCTAGGGAGAGAATTTTTCCCACAGACTTACCCATCATCATCCCCGTTACTATAGTGATTCATTATTGTACCACCTATCTATAATAGGAGGTTTGTTGTTTGCATTTTTATATCAGAGCATCTGAGTGTATCGATCACTCTTGCTCATACCCACTTATTAATAAAGGTATCAAGTTTCTTAATTAAGCACGTCAATTCTCAATTTTCTTCTGACCTATTTCCTACGTGTAACCTATCAATAGATATCTTGTTAAGTGTCTTTAAATGAGAATAATACGCACCAAACTGATGTATTATGGCTGACGTACACATATGGTCACACAATGTCAATGGTTTAAATGTTCTGCAAAAGCGTAGACAAGTGCTTAATCTACTATACAAACAAAAGGCTGATATTGTACTTTGACAATAAACTCACTTTCGCCACGATCACATACCTTCAACCACTACCCTCTTCAAAATACTCTCATTGGTTTTATTCCACCCACTCATCTGCCTCTAGGGGCGTATCGATAGCAATTAGGATATCCATACTTTTTTAACTCACAAAATCATATGTGGATCCAGAAGGTAGACTTCTAATTATCCAAGGGATAATTTACAACACTAAAATTACCATCGCTAATATGTAGGCACCCAATAAGAACCAAATAACATGGACTCTTGACAACCTCAAAAAGCTGTGAGACTATGCAGAAGGTGTAGCAGTTGTAGCCTGACCCCCGCCGATCAGAAGCTGATGAGCTATCCAGAGTATAGATCATCAATTAAATTAAAGTGCAGAACCCCTTTAACTTTTAAATCAGGAAGATTATGGGGCAGCCGCCAGCCAGCTCTCCTCTCAATCAGAGTCAGATCTAATCTCTCTAGTTAGAATAGAAAGAGACTTACTCAGTCCACTCAGTCACTACTTGTAAGTAGGGATGAGCGAACTCGAACTGTATAGTTCGGGTTCGTACCGAATTTTGGGGTGTCCGTGACACGGACCCGAACCCGGACATTTTCGTAAAAGTCCGGGTTCGGGTTCGGTGTTCGTCGCTTTCTTCGCGCTTTTGTGACGCTTTCTTGGCGCTTTTTGAAAGGCTGCAAAGCAGCCAATCAACAAGCGTCATACTACTTGCCCCAAGAGGCCATCACAGCCATGCCTACTATTGGCATGGCTGTGATTGGCCAGAGCACCATGTGACCCAGCCTCTATTTAAGCTGGAGTCACATAGCGCCGCCCGTCACTCTGCTCTGATTAGCGTAGGGAGAGGTTGCGGCTGCGACAGTAGGGCGAGATTAGGCAGATTAACTCCTCCAAAGGACTTGATTAACTGATCGATCTGCAGCTGTGGATCATTGAGCTGCTGATCCTCAATTGCTCACTGTTTTTAGGCTGCACAGACCGTTTGTCAGTCTCATTTTTCTGGGGTGATCGGCGGCCATTTTGTGTCTTGTGGTGCGCCAGCACAAGCTGCGACCAAGTGCATTTAACCCTCAATGGTGTGGTTGTTTTTTGGCTAAAGCCTACATCAGGGTGAAGCTGTCACACCAAGTGCATTTAACCAGCAATAGTCTGTTCATTTTTTGGCCATATACAAAATCAGGGGCAAGCTGCGCCTGTCACCAAGTGCATTTAACCCTCAATGGTGTGGTTGTTTTTTGGCTAAAGCCTACATCAGGGTGAAGCTGTCACACCAAGTGCATTTAACCAGCAATAGTCTGTTCATTTTTTGGCCATATACAAAATCAGGGGCAAGCTGCGCCTGTCACCAAGTGCATTTAACCCTCAATGGTGTGGTTGTTTTTTGGCTAAAGCCTACATCAGGGTGAAGCTGTCACACCAAGTGCATTTAACCAGCAATAGTCTGTTCATTTTTTGGCCATATACAAAATCAGGGGCAAGCTGCGCCTGTCACCAAGTGCATTTAACCCTCAATGGTGTGGTTGTTTTTTGGCTAAAGCCTACATCAGGGTGAAGCTGTCACACCAAGTGCATTTAACCAGCAATAGTCTGTTCATTTTTTGGCCATATCCCAGTCTAATTCTGTCACTAAATCCATACCGGTCACCCAGCGCCTAAATACTAGGCCTCAAATTTATATCCAGCTAAATCTGTCCCTAGTGCTGTAGCTGGGCGAGTTATTTAGTGTCCGTTCAAGCACATTTCTTGTTCTGGGTTGAAATACAATTCCCAATTTAGCAATTTCATAATTTAGTGGTTCCTGCTATATCAGAGCTATTTGAAATCTATCCCAAAAAGGGTATATAATATTGAAGGTGCACATTGGGTCATTCAGAATAACTTCACACACACCCGCTACTGTGTATTTCCAAGTCTAATTCTGTCACTAAACCCATACCTGTCACCCAGCGCCTAAATACTAGGCCTCAAATTTAAATCCCTCTAAATCTCTCGTTACCCACCGCTGTACTGTTGTTGCTGGGCAAGATATTTAGTGTCCGTCAAAGCACATTTTTTGTTCTGGGTTGAAGTACAATTCCCAATTTAGCAATTTCATAATTTAGTGGTTTCTGCTATATCAGAGCTATTTGAAATCTATCCCTAAAAGGGTATATAATATTGAAGGTGCACATAGGGTCATTCAGAATAACTTCACACACACGCTTCTGTGCATTTCCAAGTCTAATTCTGTCACTAAATCCATACCGGTGACCCAGCGCCTAAATACTAGGCCTCAAATTTAAATCCCTCTAAATCTCTCGTTACCCACCACTGTACTGTTGTTGCTGGGCAAGATATTTAGTGTCCGTCAAAGCACATTTTTTGTTCTGGGTTGAAGTACAATTCCCAATTTAGCAATTTCATAATTTAGTGGTTTCTGCTATATCAGAGCTATTTGAAATCTATCCCTAAAAGGGTATATAATATTGAAGGTGCACATAGGGTCATTCAGAATAACTTCACACACACCGCTTCTGTGCATTTCCAAGTCTAATTCTGTCACTAAATCCATACCGGTGACCCAGCGCCTAAATACTAGGCCTCAAATTTAAATCCCTCTAAATCTCTCGTTACCCACCGCTGTACTGTTGTTGCTGGGCAAGATATTTAGTGTCCGTCAAAGCACATTTTTTGTTCTGGGTTGAAGTACAATTCCCAATTTAGCAATTTCATAATTTAGTGGTTTCTGCTATATCAGAGCTATTTGAAATCTATCCCTAAAAGGGTATATAATATTGAAGGTGCACATAGGGTCATTCAGAATAACTTCACACACACCGCTACTGTGCATTTCCAAGTCTAATTCTGTCACTAAATCCATACCGGTGACCCAGCGCCTAAATACTAGGCCTCAAATTTAAATCCCTCTAAATCTCTCGTTACCCACCGCTGTACTGTTGTTGCTGGGCAAGATATTTAGTGTCCGTCAAAGCACATTTTTTGTTCTGGGTTGAAGTACAATTCCCAATTTAGCAATTTCATAATTTAGTGGTTCCTGCTATATCAGAGCTATTTGAAATCTATCCCAAAAAGGGTATATAATATTGAAGGTGCACATAGGGTCATTCAGAATAACTTCACACACACCCGCTACTGTGTATTTCCAAGTCTAATTCTGTCACTAAATCCATACCGGTGCACCCAGCGCCTAAATACTAGGCCTCAAATTTAAATCCCTCTAAATCTCTCGTTACCCACCGCTGTACTGTTGTTGCTGGGCAAGATATTTAGTGTCCGTCAAAGCACATTTTTTGTTCTGGGTTGAAGTACAATTCCCAATTTAGCAATTTCATAATTTAGTGGTTTCTGCTATATCAGAGCTATTTGAAATCTATCCCTAAAAGGGTATATAATATTGAAGGTGCACATAGGGTCATTCAGAATAACTTCACACACACGCTTCTGTGCATTTCCAAGTCTAATTCTGTCACTAAATCCATACCGGTGACCCAGCGCCTAAATACTAGGCCTCAAATTTAAATCCCTCTAAATCTCTCGTTACCCACCGCTGTACTGTTGTTGCTGGGCAAGATATTTAGTGTCCGTCAAAGCACATTTTTTGTTCTGGGTTGAAGTACAATTCCCAATTTAGCAATTTCATAATTTAGTGGTTTCTGCTATATCAGAGCTATTTGAAATCTATCCCTAAAAGGGTATATAATATTGAAGGTGCACATAGGGTCATTCAGAATAACTTCACACACACGCTTCTGTGCATTTCCAAGTCTAATTCTGTCACTAAATCCATACCGGTGACCCAGCGCCTAAATACTAGGCCTCAAATTTAAATCCCTCTAAATCTCTCGTTACCCACCGCTGTACTGTTGTTGCTGGGCAAGATATTTAGTGTCCGTCAAAGCACATTTTTTGTTCTGGGTTGAAGTACAATTCCCAATTTAGCAATTTCATAATTTAGTGGTTCCTGCTATATCAGAGCTATTTGAAATCTATCCCTAAAAGGGTATATAATATTGAAGGTGCACATTGGGTCATTCAGAATAACTTCACACACACCCGCTACTGTGTATTTCCAAGTCTAATTCTGTCACTAAACCCATACCTGTCACCCAGCGCCTAAATACTAGGCCTCAAATTTAAATCCCTCTAAATCTCTCGTTACCCACCGCTGTACTGTTGTTGCTGGGCAAGATATTTAGTGTCCGTCAAAGCACATTTTTTGTTCTGGGTTGAAGTACAATTCCCAATTTAGCAATTTCATAATTTAGTGGTTTCTGCTATATCAGAGCTATTTGAAATCTATCCCTAAAAGGGTATATAATATTGAAGGTGCACATAGGGTCATTCAGAATAACTTCACACACACGCTTCTGTGCATTTCCAAGTCTAATTCTGTCACTAAATCCATACCGGTGACCCAGCGCCTAAATACTAGGCCTCAAATTTAAATCCCTCTAAATCTCTCGTTACCCACCGCTGTACTGTTGTTGCTGGGCAAGATATTTAGTGTCCGTCAAAGCACATTTTTTGTTCTGGGTTGAAGTACAATTCCCAATTTAGCAATTTCATAATTTAGTGTTTCCTGCTATATCAGAGCTATTTGAAATCTATCCCAAAAAGGGTATATAATATTGAAGGTGCACATTGGGTCATTCAGAATAACTTCACACACACCCGCTACTGTGTATTTCCAAGTCTAATTCTGTCACTAAACCCATACCTGTCACCCAGCGCCTAAATACTAGGCCTCAAATTTAAATCCCTCTAAATCTCTCGTTACCCGCTGTACTGTTGTAGCTGGGAAAGTTATTTAGTGCCCGTCAAAGCACATTTTTTGTTCTGGGTTGAAGTACAATTCCCAATTTAGCAATTTCATAATTTAGTGGTTCCTGCTATATCAGAGCTATTTGAAATCTATCCCAAAAAGGGTATATAATATTCAAGGTGCACATTGGGTCATTCAGAATAACTTCACACACACGCTTCTGTGCATTTCCAAGTCTAATTCTGTCACTAAATCCATACCGGTCACCCAGCGCCTAAATACTAGGCCTCAAATTTATATCCCGCTGAATTTGAATACAATACATTGGGCCAAATAATATATTTGTTGTTGTGGTGAACCATAACAATGAGAAAAACATCTAGTAAGGGACGCGGACGTGGACATGGTCGTGGTGGTGTTAGTGGACCCTCTGGTGCTGGGAGAGGACGTGGCCGTTCTGCCACATCCACACGTCCTAGTGTACCAACTACCTCAGGTCCCAGTAGCCGCCAGAATTTACAGCGATATATGGTGGGGCCCAATGCCGTTCTAAGGATGGTAAGGCCTGAGCAGGTACAGGCATTAGTCAATTGGGTGGCCGACAGTGGATCCAGCACGTTCACATTATCTCCCACCCAGTCTTCTGCAGAAAGCGCACAGATGGCGCCTGAAAACCAACCCCATCAGTCTGTCACATCACCCCCATGCATACCAGGGAAACTGTCTCAGCCTCAAGTTATGCAGCAGTCTCTTATGCTGTTTGAAGACTCCGCTGGCAGGGTTTCCCAAGGGCATCCACCTAGCCCTTCCCCAGCGGTGAAAGACATAGAATGCACTGACGCACAACCACTTATGTTTCCTGATGATGAGGACATGGGAATACCACCTCAGCATGTCTCTGATGATGACGAAACACAGGTGCCAACTGCTGCGTCTTTCTGCAGTGTGCAGACTGAACAGGAGGTCAGGGATCAAGACTGGGTGGAAGACGATGCAGGGGACGATGAGGTCCTAGACCCCACATGGAATGAAGGTCGTGCCACTGACTTTCACAGTTCGGAGGAAGAGGCAGTGGTGAGACCGAGCCAACAGCGTAGCAAAAGAGGGAGCAGTGGGCAAAAGCAGAACACCCGCCGCCAAGAGACTCCGCCTGCTACTGACCGCCGCCATCTGGGACCGAGCACCCCAAAGGCAGCTTCAAGGAGTTCCCTGGCATGGCACTTCTTCAAACAATGTGCTGACGACAAGACCCGAGTGGTTTGCACGCTGTGCCATCAGAGCCTGAAGCGAGGCATTAACGTTCTGAACCTGAGCACAACCTGCATGACCAGGCACCTGCATGCAAAGCATGAACTGCAGTGGAGTAAACACCTTAAAACCAAGGAAGTCACTCAGGCTCCCCCTGCTACCTCTTCTGCTGCTGCCGCCTCGGCCTATTCTGCTGCTGCCGCCTCGGCCTCTTCCTCCGCCTCTGGAGGAACGTTGGCACCTGCCGCCCAGCAAACAGGGGATGTACCACCAACACCACCACCACCACCTCCGTCACCAAGCGTCTCAACCATGTCACACGCCAGCGTTCAGCTCTCCATCTCACAAACATTTGATAGAAAGCGTAAATTCCCACCTAGCCACCCTCGATCCCTGGCCCTGAATGCCAGCATTTCTAAACTACTGGCCTATGAAATGCTGTCATTTAGGCTGGTGGACACAGACAGCTTCAAACAGCTCATGTCGCTTGCTGTCCCACAGTATGTTGTTCCCAGCCGGCACTACTTCTCCAAGAGAGCCGTGCCTTCCCTGCACAACCAAGTATCCGATAAAATCAAGTGTGCACTGCGCAACGCCATCTGTAGCAAGGTCCACCTAACCACAGATACGTGGACCAGTAAGCACGGCCAGGGACGCTATATCTCCCTAACTGCACACTGGGTAAATGTAGTGGCAGCTGGGCCCCAGGCGGAGAGCTGTTTGGCGCACGTCCTGCCGCCGCCAAGGATCGCAGGGCAACATTCTTTGCCTCCTGTTGCCACCTCCTCCTTCTCGGCTTCCTCCTCCTCTTCTTCCACCTGCTCATCCAGTCAGCCACACACCTTCACCACCAACTTCAGCACAGCCCGGGGTAAACGTCAGCAGGCCATTCTGAAACTCATATGTTTGGGGGACAGGCCCCACACCGCACAGGAGTTGTGGCGGGGTATTGAACAACAGACCGACGAGTGGTTGCTGCCGGTGAGCCTCAAGCCCGGCCTGGTGGTGTGTGATAATGGGCGAAATCTCGTTGCAGCTCTGGGACTAGCCAATTTGACGCACATCCCTTGCTTGGCGCATGTGCTGAATTTGGTGGTGCAGAAGTTCATTCACAACTACCCCGACATGTCAGAGCTGCTGCATAAAGTGCGGGCCGTCTGTTCGCGCTTCCGGCGTTCACATCCTGCCGCTGCTCGCCTGTCTGCGCTACAGCGTAACTTCGGCCTTCCCGCTCACCGCCTCATATGCGACGTGCCCACCAGGTGGAACTCCACCTTGCACATGCTGGACAGACTGTGCGAGCAGCAGCAGGCCATAGTGGAGTTTCAGCTGCAGCACGCACGGGTCAGTCGCACTACAGAACAGCACCACTTCACCACCAATGACTGGGCCTCCATGCGAGACCTGTGTGCCCTGTTGCGCTGTTTCGAGTACTCCACCAACATGGCCAGTGGCGATGACACCGTTATCAGCGTTACAATACCACTTCTATGTCTCCTTGAGAAAACACTTAGGGCGATGATGGAACAGGAGGTGGCCCAGGAGGAGGAGGAGGAGGATGAGGAAGAGGGGTCATTTTTAGCACTTTCAGGCCAGTCTCTTCGAAGTGACTCAGAGGGAGGTTTTTTGCAACAGCAGAGGCCAGGTACAAATGTGGCCAGCCAGGGCCCACTACTGGAGGACGAGGAGGACGAGGATGAGGAGGAGGTGGAGGAGGATGAGGATGAAGCATGGTCACAGCGGGGTGGCACCCAACGCAGCTCGGGTCCATCACTGGTGCGTGGCTGGGGGGAAAGGCAGGACGATGACGATACGCCTCCCACAGAGGACAGCTTGTCCTTACCCCTGGGCAGCCTGGCACACATGAGCGACTACATGCTGCAGTGCCTGCGCAACGACAGCAGAGTTGCCCACATTTTAACCTGTGCGGACTACTGGGTTGCCACCCTGCTGGATCCACGCTACAAAGACAATGTGCCCACCTTACTTCCTGCACTGGAGCGTGATAGGAAGATGCGCGAGTACAAGCGCACGTTGGTAGACGCGCTACTGAGAGCATTCCCAAATGTCACAGGGGAACAAGTGGAAGCCCAAGGCCAAGGCAGAGGAGGAGCAAGAGGTCGCCAAGGCAGCTGTGTCACGGCCAGCTCCTCTGAGGGCAGGGTTAGCATGGCAGAGATGTGGAAAACTTTTGTCAACACGCCACAGCTAACTGCACCACCACCTGATACGCAACGTGTTAGCAGGAGGCAACATTTCACTAACATGGTGGAACAGTACGTGTGCACACCCCTCCACGTACTGACTGATGGTTCGGCCCCATTCAACTTCTGGGTCTCTAAATTGTCCACGTGGCCAGAGCTAGCCTTTTATGCCTTGGAGGTGCTGGCCTGCCCGGCAGCCAGCGTTTTGTCTGAACGTGTATTCAGCACGGCAGGGGGCGTCATTACAGACAAACGCAGCCGCCTGTCTACAGCCAATGTGGACAAGCTGACGTTCATAAAAATGAACCAGGCATGGATCCCACAGGACCTGTCCGTCCCTTGTCCAGATTAGACATTAACTACCTCCCCATAACCATATATTATTGGACTCCAGGGCACTTCCTCATTCAATCCTATTTTTATTTTCATTTTACCATTATATTGCGATGCTACCCAAAGTTGAATGAACCTCTCCTCTGCCTGTGTGCTAGGCCTAAATATATGCCAATGGACTGTTGCAGTGGTGGCTGACATGAAGCCTGATTCTCTGCTATGACATGCAGACTAATTCTCTGCTGACATGAAGCCAGATTGTCTGTTACGGGACCTCTCTCCTCTGCCTGGGTGCTGGGCCTAAATTTATGACAATGGACTGTTGCAGTGGTGGCTGACGTGAAGCCTGATTCTCTGCTATGACATGCAGACTGATTCTCTGCTGACATGAAGCCAGATCGTCTGTTACGGGACCTCTCTGCTCTGCCTGTGTGCTAGGCCTAAATATATGCCAATGGACTGTTGCAGTGGTGGGTGACGTGAAGCCTCATTCTCTGCTATGACATGCAGACTGATTCTCTGCTGACATGAAGCCAGATTGTCTGTTACGGGACCTCTCTGCTCTGCCTGTGTGCTAGGCCTAAATATATGCCAATGGACTGTTGCAGTGGTGGGTGACGTGAAGCCTCATTCTCTGCTATGACATGCAGACTGATTCTCTGCTGTCATGAAGCCAGATTGTCTGTTACGGGACCTCTCTGCTCTGCCTGTGTGCTAGGCCTAAATATATGCCAATGGACTGTTGCAGTGGTGGGTGACGTGAAGCCTCATTCTCTGCTATGACATGCAGACTGATTCTCTGCTGACATGAAGCCAGATTGTCTGTTACGGGACCTCTCTGCTCTGCCTGTGTGCTAGGCCTAAATATATGCCAATGGACTGTTGCAGTGGTGGGTGACGTGAAGCCTCATTCTCTGCTATGACATGCAGACTGATTCTCTGCTGTACATGAAGCCAGATTGTCTGTTACGGGACCTCTCTGCTCTGCCTGTGTGCTAGGCCTAAATATATGCCAATGGACTGTTGCAGTGGTGGGTGACGTGAAGCCTCATTCTCTGCTATGACATGCAGACTGATTCTCTGCTGACATGAAGCCAGATTCTCTGTTACGGGACCTCTCTCCTCTGCCTGTGTGTGTGCTGGGCCTAAATATATGCCAATGGACTGTTGCAGTGGTGGCTGACGTGAAGCCTCATTCTCTGCTATGACATGCAGACTGATTCTCTGCTGACATGAAGCCAGATTCTCTGTTACGGGACCTCTCTCCTCTGCCTGTGTGTGCTGGGCCTAAATATATGCCAATGGACTGTTGCAGTGGTGGCTGACGTGAAGCCTCATTCTCTGCTATGACATGCAGACTAATTCTCTGCTGACATGAAGACAGATTCTCTGTTACGGGACCTCTCTCCTCTGCCTGGGTGCCGGGGCCTAAATATCTGAGAATGGACTGTTCCAGTGGTGGGTGACGGGAAGCCAGATTCTCTGCTATGGAACCTCTCTCCAATTGATTTTGGTTAATTTTTATTTATTTAATTTTTATTTTAATTAATTTCCCTATCCACATTTGTTTGCAGGGGATTTACCTACATGTTGCTGCCTTTTGCAGCCCTCTAGCTCTTTCCTGGGCTGTTTTACAGCCTTTTTAGTGCCGAAAAGTTCGGGTCCCCATTGACTTCAATGGGGTTCGGGTTCGGGACGAAGTTCGGATCGGGTTCGGATCCCGAACCCGAACATTTCCGGGATGTTCGGCCGAACTTCTCGAACCCG